>NC_056732.1:120106844-120169344 GCF_019279795.1 Protopterus annectens
TAATATTCAGTGGTGTGTGCTATGTGGTACAGTAAGTGACAGTACTAAGATTGCATGCCCCCTGTGGATATGTAAGTGCTTGGTGCCAGCCCAGCTCACACAATAAGCCTCAGTCAGATAGCAGTAGCAATTCATTCTCTTGGCTAGTGAATATTCCAAAATGTTGTCTCCAGAGAGTGGACATGCCAGTACCTTTACAGCAGATGGCAAAATATGTCAGCCCATGTGTGTGGTAGGTACATGAGTATATTTTTGGATTCCTTGCCCTCATGTAGCTGACTAACAGCAGTAGTTAATACCATGCATGACTTCATCCACTTATGTATTGTACCCATGATTCAACATATGGCCCTGGAAACACACATCCCTTGAAGCATGTACTTCTCAAAGTTTGAGCTCCTAAAGCAACTCACAGAGTTTACTGTGCCATGTCAGTGTCAAAGGGCTCCAGTTACACATACACCATAACATCTGCGTCATCCTCCCTAATATCCACTGCTAGGTTCCTTGTCGTTCCTGTTGTACTATACAAAGCAGGACTTTACTAAAATCCCTATATTTTGAAGTTGTATGGTTGTCAACACTGTTGCACAGAATATCACTAATGCATTTCACTATGCTACAGAGACTGTTAACTTGGCTTTAATTCTAATAAGACACTTATTGTTAAGTTTGTGAACAGCTGCGGGTACATAATGTGGTACTCATGTATGTCAACCTGAGCTGTACACATCATATTTACACAAACAATGTAATCTGTTATCTCTCAAATATCGCATGTGTGTGCACATAGGTCTGCTGGACAGCACTACATAGTATGACACTTTTCACAAATGCACATCTGTTGCTCCCCTAGTTAATATACTCATTGGGCAAGGCTAGCTCAGCTACCTGGAAAAGCAAGGCTCCTGCATGATGTGCCAAGGAGAGCAGCATTTTTCCATTCTTCCCACACAGAGACTTTAAGGAGCACTTGTTGGATTGGTACTATGATCCTTCAAAAAAGCAAATGCACAGTGTGAGCTAGGCCTTGTGAGTAATGTCAGTGGTATCACCTATACTGAGGAGCAGTGACATCATTGATATGATATGATGCCCTGTGTTGGTGTCACTCCAGTTTGTTCTGACAATGTGAGGCAGAATTTGGGAAGAAATGAGAGATGAATGCAACCATTTACTTTTTAGTACTATATCATTGCCTTCTACAATGCACATTCTTGTACATGAACAATTAACAGCATATGCTTTGTTGAGAAACTGTCCTGGAGCATTGTCTGAACATGGTTAGGTGCAACAGAAGGGAAGAGCACATTTCCCAACAGCAGAGTATTGTATGATATCTCTGACTATCAACTGTACAACTGCATTTGTGTTTATGGCATATGTGAGTTGTAATTTCTTTCCATTGTGTCATCCTTCAAAATGTCCAGTAGTGGAAAAAGAAGATTAGAGGCTATACTATCCCTGGTTTCTGCCAGTTGATGCATTTGGTGCAAGTTCACCTGTGTCCAACAGGACTGTGTCACAGCAGGAGGACTGCAGGTGACCTGGAGGGGTCACTGGTACCTAAGATAGTAGCATTTCAGGAACATAGGGTGAAAGATCCTATGCTGAAAATGGACAAGAGGTGTCTCCACTGGTTTTCTACTATCAATTGTGGAGGCTAGTCACTGCCAGTATGTGCCATTAATTGGATGCTTGCTTTGTGTTTTTAGGAGTGCCTTTTGGGAGAGTCACACAACTGTCAGGGTTCACGTATTAGACCTTCAGGAAAGCAAATGGTGTATATCATTCACCAACTGTGTGACTGCTGTGTAGGTCTGTTGGCATCTGGTTCACCCTGGAATACATGAATCCCATGAAATTACCATATCACATGCTAGTGTACTCCTTCCGTTATGTTTCATTTTATATTTTGTGTTTATTGTCCAGTGTTCCCCAACTGTCCTCCCATTGTATTTGTGTATCCCTCCACAGTATCCCCCTCCTTCTATGTGGATACCCCATCTGACTGAGTCTGTGTCTGTCTCTGTATTCTGAGTTTGTCTGTCTGCTCCTGTTGCCTGCACTTCTCCACCTATTCTATCCACAACTATCCCTCTGTACTTTCCTCACATACCATTCTTTAATAAAACTTAAAAAGGTCTCTTCCTCTCAAAAAATACCCTTCCATCCATTATCTTTCAAACCTCTATGTTCTGCCCATTTCTACTCTCCTATCCACCTTATCTCCCCCATTTGTATACTGAGAAGAGTTACTAGTGATCAGAGTTGCCACTGTGCTGTGCACATCAACAATGCTCTTTCTGTTTGCAACTCAGCTCTGTTATACTGCATTTCTTATGAAGGGTGGGTGCAAGCAGACTGCGCTGCTTTATCCAGCATTAACTGTGACATCTGTCACACTGGCCACATGCACTGCTGTGGCACTCCTGCAATACAATAGCTATTTATTTCTCTGTGTATACATCTTTATTTTCTTACTTAGTCCTTTGATTGCTATACAGGGCTGGCCCTGGTTACTGTATATCTGCTTAGATCTGCTGTGTTTTGCACAATGCTCCTTTGAAATGTTAGTGTTGTACAACACTTGTCTATGAAATCCAGAGTATGTCATCCTCCTCTTTTATGCAATTAGTACGTAGTATGTATCTGCAAACCACCAGACAGCTATCATGACTCTCATATATGGCATACATGCAGGGGCAGCTTGTGCTATTGGACTGTAGTCCCCCAAGCTGTAAAAAAGAAAGAAAAATAATTAAAAAAAAATAATTAGTATACTATTGTATACTGGCTGCATAGAGACTCGCTGTTACTCAAACTGCACATGCGTGCGAGTTCTGGGTTTTAAATAAAACAATCCAGACTGCTGTTAAACCAGTCCAGATTAAGAAGAGAGGCATCAGTGTATAGATGCTCAGAAGTCTATGTGGTTTGTAACCGCAGTAAATGGAAGGGGATCAGACTGCCACATCCCCAGTCATGTACGTGATGTGGATGGTTGCTGATTGGTTCTTGCTGCAAGGGCATGTTGGGCAGGCTATTGGTGTGTGTGCAATGCCTCAGTTAAATATGCATATTGGCCAGAGTTACTCAGGCTCAAACCCTGGACCTTTGGTACACGTAACAAGAGCATGAATTCCCTACCCACCACCACTTGTGAAAACTGTCCAGATTTTTGCCAAATGTTTTTGTTCTGTTCTGTTCTGTTTTTCATAAAGTCTGTGGTTTTCTGGATTCTTGTAATTAGTGAAGGACTGTATTCACTAAATAATGACAGGCATTTGAATTTCATACTTCATATTCTTCAGAAAATACATGGTAACAAAACCTTTTATTCTAGTAATTTTCTAAGTTTATAAGATCAATATTTGAAATTTGTCACTATTTGGGGGCTGTATTCCCCCATTATTGGCTTTGTTCAGGTTTGTTGTGCCAAGAGGTTGAGAATTATGGTGAGAACTGAATTCACTGAATGTGTTTGGGGGCTGTGTTCCCCCATTATTGGCTTTATCCAGGTGTTTTGTGCTAAGAGGTTGAGAGCTATGGTGAGAACTGAATTCACTAAATGATAGCCATTTAAGTGTCAGTCTTCCTGTCTTTCAAGAAATAGCTGATTTATTTTTATTTATTCATTTATTACATTTGTTGACTAGGTAGTGTCCAACTGGGCCAGAGGCCCATTTTCAGTGGAGGCCCAGGGAGAAAAGTTCCACAGTAATATATACAACAAGCAGAAATGTAGTAACAGCAAACATTAGTACAATAGAATTATTTACAGCATCAAGAGAAAGTACAATGCAAGGTCCTGTACATACCGAAGACCCAGGGAGAAAAAAATCCACAGGAGTACAACAGAATCAAGTAGCAGTAAATATAATAGCAGTAAATATAATACAATCAGTAGAACTGTCCAATTACTGTTGCAGTAACAGCCAGTGGCAGAGGATACAATACAGTCTGTTGTGCTGTACAATTACAGTACAGACAGGCAAAGTTAGAAGACAAGGTATGAGAGGCAGAATAGGAGTGGGGAAAAAGATTAACCTGGGGAGTGGCAGGAGCACAGCCAGTGTTTTATACGGTGTTCCTTTAAGAGTGATTAGAATTGGTCATGTACTGGGTTTTTTGTTGTTGTGTCTGGAAGGGTGTTCCAGAATTTGGGTATTTTGTGTGAACAGAGGGAGTCACCGTGTTGGTTGTGGGAGTTGGATACCTTTAGTAGGAGTTTGTTAGTAGATCTGAGGGATCTGCTATTAGTATTAGGTTGACCTAAAGACGAGATGTCAGGGCAGTTGTTGGGATTGTAGATTATATTATGGGCTAAGAATAGCTGACTGAGAGATAGAAGGTTGGGGAGCTCTAGCCAGTTTAATATAGAAATAGCTGTGCAGTGGCGGGATCTGTGTTGGTGATTAGTGCCAAATTTAACAATCTTATGTAATATGGTCTAGATTGTTGAGTTAAGATTTTGAAGGTTAGTATATATGAGAGAGGCATAGAGAAGGGTAGATATAAGGTGTGTGTGAGCAGTGGCTACCCTGGTGTTAGGAGTTAGAAATAGTTTGGCCCTGTAAAAGATATCTAGTTTGATGTGGACTTTTTTGATGGTTTGGGCAATATGTGTGTCGAATTTGAGGTTGTCATCTATGGTAACAACTAAACGTTTTGTGTACTTAGTCGGGGTGATATTGGTACCATTTGCAGAGATGACTGATAGAGGGGCAGAGAAGTATTGTTTTTTTTTGTTACTGAAAACTATGATTTTGGCTTTGTTGGGATTTAAAATGAGTTGGTGTTGGCAGAGGTAGGATTCAATGCCCTGGAAAGAAGATTGCATTTCTAGTTGGAGTTCTTGGGGTGAGGGGCCTGAACAGATGAGGTTAGCATCATCTGCATACTGTACTATGGTACTATGAAGGCATGTTGGGTTGCTGTACTGAGGTTGTTTGTGAATATGATGAAGAGGAGTGGACCGAGAATGGACCCTTGGGGTACACCCACAGAGATGGGCAGTACAGGGGAAATAAAGTTTCCCCACTTTGTAGCCTGTTGACAGTTGGAAAGATAGTGGAATGCTGCTGACTATAATGCACAGGGTCCTGGGTTCAAGACTTGGCAGTGAAATGCATGGTGATAACACAGCATTTTATTCTAGTAACTTTCTAAGATTATACAGCAGTTACCTGTCCAATAGGCAACAATCTGTTAGATGGCTTTCTACACTGTCCCCTCCTCTGCCAGTCACCACAGGTGTGCCCCAAGGCTCCATCTTAGGACATGTTCTATTCAACAGTTTTAATAACAATCTTTATAAATCCTGCTTCAACTCAACTCTTATCCAATATGCGGATGATTCTACAATCATCACCTCCTCTGATTTTTTCTCAGACCTGCTTTCCAAAACCCAGCAAACTTTCACAAATATTGAGACTTAGCTAACCAATAACCAGCTAATAACCACAGATATAAACTTGTAAAGTTGTAAGAAAATGAACACTGTCCTGTGAAACTAGAAACAAAGTTTAATTAGTGCTTTCATCTCTTGTTACACTTGACTTCTTCAGATTAAAACAAACCATTCCATTATATCACATCCTTTTATAACCAGGCTTTATCATATGATCCCATCATTAAAAAAATAAGATTTAAAAATTGTTGTTTTATGCATGAATGCATTTCCACCAATATAAGTACCCTGTATAACACAAGTTAAAAACTGCCTTTGAAATGTCATAAAATTATTTTGTTAACATAACATTATTAAAGTACTCATTCGTGAGTGTTTCTAGACAACCTAACTATACATCATAAACTCAGAAAATAACAGTTTAAACTATAACTATAGATCATCTCAACACAATAATTACCTAATCATCATCTTAAAATATAGTTCAGCTTTTAATTTAAAGTAGCTGGAGAGTGATACTACATCATTCAATCGAGGTGGATTGGTGGCATTCACCCTTAACTGCCACATGAATTCTTTAAATTCAAGAAACAGTTCCTTAGGGCCACCCCTGCTGTTACTTAAAATCTGGTCAATTGCTACAAATTTGAACCTATGATCTGGGTTCACGACAGAATACATTCTTTTGGTTATACTTTTTGATATCATACATATCTTGGTATATATGGACTTTAAACGCCTTCTTGGTCTTACCTATGTAAAAACTTTCACAGTTTTGACATAGGGTGACATATACAATGTGGGTATTATTACAGTTCAATTTATGGTTTAGATAAACTGTACCATATTTAGGAATGTAAACACTTTCTGTTTCTATTACATTGGCACATTGAGTACAGTGATCACATTTTAACATATTGCCCTTTTTATAATATTTGTTCCCCTCTTTGTTTCTTTCCAACAAATCTTTAAAACATGCATCTTTTTTGTAAACAACAGATGTTCTATCACCCATGTTCTTAAGGACCTCTTTATCGCTCCTAAATATAAACCAATTCTTTTTTTTAGAATATCTTTGATGTCATAGAACTGGTGGTTATAGGTCAAAATAAGAGCTTTGTTAAACTCATTTGTATGTGTTGAATCCATGTCAACAGCAATAACTTTACTGGTGATACCTTCTCCTAAGCCTAACAAGGGAATGAAATGCCCATTGACTCTTTTTTCAGTGACCTCACACAAAATAGGTTCAATAAAACTGTTAGGATACCCCCTTCTTAATAATATAATTCTTAACTTCTCCCTTTCTTCAACAAACATTTCTAGATCACTAACCATTCGTGCTAAATGCACGCACTGGCCTTTAACCAAGGATCTTTTTTGAAACTCTGGATGCCTACTTTCAAAATGTAAAATAGTGTTAGAATATGTGGGCTTTCTGTAAATGGTCATGTTAAATTTATTTAATAAGTCATCTTTAGTAATGAGAATGTCTAAAAAGTTAATTATATTTCTATGATGTTCAATAGTAATGTTCAAGAAGGGGGTGTTGGTGTTGAGGTAGTCAAAAAACTAATTTAACTCTACCTCATTTCCTCCCCCAAAAATAAGTATGTCATCTAGGAATCTCCCAAAAAACATACATTGATTAAACCATTGGAAGGTGAATACTTGTGTCAATTCTCACTGGGCCAGGACTATGTTTGTAAACAGGGGGGCACATGCTGCCCCTATTGCTACGCCCATTGTTTGCTTGAAAATCTGGTTCTCAAAAATGATAAAATTGTTATTAAGCACTGTTTCCATTAAGGTCTTAAACATAAGTATTCTACTATGACTTAAGTCAGTTTGACTACATAAAAAAATCATAGAACATATCTAAGCCTTCTTCATGTGGTATGAATTTAAATAAGTCTTTAACATCTATAGTAGCCATAATCAAAATCTCCCTATATAATTCTTCCTTTATTTTCTTTAAACAGTCCCAAGAATCCTTCAATATATGTTGAAATTTAGAAAGAACTGTATTCAAATGAAAATCAATAAACTTAGCTAGAGTAGTCGTTTTCAATGCTTTTGCATCCACAATAGGTCTTAAAGGTGGGTTGCTGATGCTTTTGTGGATCTTGGGGATTCCAAATATGGTCTGGACTTTGGGATAAGTTTGGTTTAAATAATTAAATTCTTCCTCTGTTATTTGAAAGTTAAGTAGTAGGTCATTTTAATGTAATGTCAACACTCTTGTAGGCTATATTAAGCTCATTCAATGACACTTCCACATAACCATCACCATATAGAATCCCCATCTTCTTCTCAATGTACATATGTTGGTGCATAACCACCAGCCCCCACCTTTATCAGATTTCATAACCCTAATCGACTTGTTTGTTGATATGCTATGCAAAAGTTTTGTCTCAGCTTCAGTTAGATTGAATGTAGTTGTTCTTTTTGATCTGGATAACAATAATCTAATGTCATTACTACACAAACTCTCAAATAGTTGAACAGCTGGGTGAGGTGGGGGGTTGAATGTTCTACTTCTTTTGCAGCTCTGCAGGGGGGTATAAGTATAATTTCCTTGAAAATAACAACTTAGGTTTGGTTTCCTTGTATACAACTTTAAATCAAGTAGGCATCTGTCAATTTTGGCATTGGTTATAAGTACAAAATGTGTACCCTTTTCAAATAATGTTACCCATTCACTAGTGTCAGCCTGACTACTATAGTTGTATATACTAAAATCCTCAAATTCATTTTTTATGATAGGACAAACAGCATCACCTTCTGTATTGTCATTACAGTTGGAAACATTAACTAATACAGTCTCCATCCCCTGCCCCCTCCCCCTCCCCAAATATACAGCTCTCTGTGCATAGTAATTGCCACCATTCATGGTATTGTTCCAGTCCCTGTTGAATTCCTGTTGCCTCTTGTTTCCGATCCTCTCGGACCTCCTGGGGGGCTACCCTAAAGTGACAGCCTCCTCCTCCTGTTGAGTACTCAAAATAGGTGAATTGTCAAAGTTGTGAACCTGTTCAACAGTTCCTGCCTGGTTGAATGCATACCAGTCTTGTTAGCTACATGAACTTTTCCTTGCCAATTTTTTTAATCTTTTTCTCTCTCATAGCATTGATTTGTCTATCAACATTTACAAACACCATTTGGTACTCATTTTGCTTGGCACTAAAGTACAAATCACTCAAATATGCTTGTTTAAACCATTGACAGTTTTTTTGCAATGACACAATGTTCTTTCGTTGTCTCTTACCAGCGCTTCCATTAATTTGCATCCATGGTGATTGAACATGGAAACCAGCTCCTGATGTAAATCATAGCCCTCTATGGGGAACTTCCAACAGCGCAAACTCTTTGGTATTCGCTTTCTCACCAAACACTCTTTAAGATAAGATAAGTATTTTTGACTTGTAGCTTCTTTAACTTGAATAATTCATCTTCCAGAACCTTAAACTGTTTGTTGAGTGTGCCATATGAATGGCGTGGTTCAGTACTGTTGAATGTCAGTTCATTATCCTTATTTAACCAATCAATAAGGCTCATAACTCGCAATTCGCTCACCCGATTGGTTGAATCATCCTCTCAATTCTGCCCACCATTTCTGACTTTGTTCCAATAACCAGCTAATACTCAATGCTAAGAAAACTAAACTACTTCTATTTCTGCCTAAAATCACACTCTCATAACACCTCAGCCATCAATATCACCTATTTAGACAACACCGCTATCAATGTTGTATCCCATACCAAACTACTAGGGGCATAATTGATAATAAATTAATGTTTGACCTCCATATAAATTACTGTATCAAAAATACTAGCCAAAAGCTTGGCTTACTATACCGTAACAAAAGATATCTCACACCAGAGGCAAGATGGTTACTTTCTTTTGCTTATCTCCTATCTTGTCTCTTCTATGGGTCCCAAATCCTCACTAACCTACAGGCAAATACTACTGAATAAGATGGAAAATACATATCATAAAATAGCTAGATTTGCAGCCAATACTCAACCTAAATCCCATCACTGTTTGGCTTTGAAAACACTGAACTGGCTTAAGTTCCCCAATCAACTTCTTTTCTATCAACTTAGTATTATCCACTCCATCCTCTACAAACCTTACTTCTGTCCTAACATTTTCAACTTCTTAAATTACTACCTCCTAACCAGAAAACTTAGAAGCACCAATCAAAACCTCATTGACATCTATAAACCTAAAAAATCAATTGGGGAAACCCTCTACAACTATCTTCCCTCTATCCACTGGAATAAGTTACCTTTAGCAATCAGATCTATTACACAGCGCCTCCCATTTAAAATCACACTAAAAGTCCACTTTACAAATACCTGGGCTTGCTGCTGTACACAACCACCATGAACTTAATCACCTGACCCTCTTTGCATACATCCACTTCTCAATCTGTATGTAATTCTCGCTACAGAACTCTAACTCCTAATGCCTTTTTCACATAATTTCTCCACTACTCATATTTACCTCCCTCCCTTCTTTTCCCACTTAGCTTACTCCCCTTTCTCAGATTTCACTTGATTCTAACTACTACTACATTACTCTCTTATTTACAAATTAAAAAAAAATCTCTAATGTTCCCTTTTTATCCATAGCCATACTTTTCTATCACCTGCTCTCTATCAACTTCCCCTCTGCTTCTGATTACTGATGTACATGCTTTTGCCTGTAAGAACTAATATATGATATACAGTACCTCTATACTCTTTTTTTAAACTCTGAGTTAATTGTCATTACTTCCCCTCTATATGGTGAAGTCCTTATGTATTGGAGATATATGGAAGACTTTAACATTTGGTTGTATTGCCTTTTTTGTAAATAACACCTTTAAACTCTCATGTTACAATTGTGATTCCAAGCATTATAATGCATGTTTATATTACCACATGCATACTGTACTGTTTGTAACCATTTTTATGGTGTATGTAATACTTTGTGGAGCTTTTCTCCCCGGGCTTCTGCTGGAAAAGGGTGCAAGCTCAGTCAGACATTCCCAGTCAACAAATGTTAAATAAATAAATAAATGTTTAAAATGTATCACTGGTTTTTGGGCTTTTGTCCCCCACCCCCAATAAATTGTGGCTTTTTCGAGTTTTCTTGTGCTGCAAAGTTGAGAGATACAGTTGAGTGTCAAGTGGATTTTACAAGGAGCTGAGAGCTTCAGGGGAAAAGAAGTTTAGTGCTGCCTATGCTGAGCCTGCTTGCATTGTTAATAGCATAACATGTTGAATACTTGCTTTTGATGCAGAAGGCTGTGGGTTCTACTCCCACAGTATGTAGATACATTGCTGATACTTTATCGTGTTGCACTTTTAAAGGGGTTGGATGCTGCAGTCCTGAGAATGTCTTCTTTGGTGGAGATACCTAGTAACTATAAACCTGATATCAGTTTGCCATCCATTCCCTATTGCAATATTACTAGTTTATCATTTTTTTAATGTAACATAAGCAATTTATTCCTCAAGGGCAACAGGCACTTTATTTGTAGATGAAACAATGAAATATAAAGTTGTTTGCTAGCAGCAACCTCTTCATTAGTTGCAGATCTCTTTAATGTTGAATTATTTAGATGACTATTACTTTTGCAGATATTGTGCATGTTTACTGATACTGGTGGATTGTAGAAGGTTGAGTAGACTTTTTATGATGGAAATGTTCTGAATTGGGAATTGTCATTATCGGTGCATGCATCTTGTTTCATTGTTTACTGGAAAAATGTTCAAAACAATGCATTTAAAATGCCCTGTAACAGCTGTACTGTATTATTAACATAATCAGGAAGCTGTATCAAAAGAACACATGTATGTTTTGTGTGGAAGGGGCCTATGATTTGAAAACAGCCCAAAATTAATCTTTATCTAACACTAGCCAGATGTTTTTTTTTTGAATGTGGGTTTCAATGCTGTTTCAATGAATGTGAGTTTCAAGGGCAGAGAAGTTTTAATGCTAAGTTTATTTTCATTGTGCGACTGCATTACTTTGTTTAGCAGATGCCTATTAGTGTGTGTGCTTAAAATGTAAAATATAACTTTTAAATGAAATCCAAATCATCATATAAGTAAAGCAGTAGGCACATTACAGTGTTTATGGTAAACGGGGTGAAATAGCCAAGCAATGGGACATTGGAGTGGCTGCAGGGGAGAGGCCCCATTTCACCATGATTTTTTGTGAGGGGGAAGTGCGGCAAAGACAGCCCCACTGAACTATACCTCTCAACTGTCCAGATTCTTGCATAATGAATAGATTTTTTGCTTCTTATTTTTGGTTTATTCATCATAAAATTTGTAGTTTTTCTGACAAATCATTTAGGAATGAAGTCACTAAATAATGACAGACATTGAGTTTCAGACTTCATAACCTTCAAAAAATGCATGCTAAAGCAAGACCTGTTATTCTATTAACTGTCTAAGTTTATCCAAAAGCAATTTTTGTACCGTTTGTTTGTTCCTCCAACATATTTGGCCTTGTCCAGATTTCCTGAGTTAAGAAGTTGAGAGGTACGTGCAAATAAATCAATTTATAGAATTAGGTATATCCAAACCTCTCAACTGTCCCTGATTTTGGTTCAAAATGTTGCTCTCCCCCTAATAATCCTTCTGCAAAATGGCAATTTTGGAAGAAAATGTGGAGGATTTACAATTAAATAATTGTAATGATCAGAGTTATAGATTACTTTTATTTAAGAAATGCATGTAGATTCTCTTATTTTGTCAGCTGCTCAGCTTAACAGTACTAATATTAAAAAAGTGTCCCTTCTTTGACAGGTTCCCAGCTGTACTGTGTGACTATTTTATATTTTTTCATAACAGTTTTGGTCCATTTTTCATAAAATTGTGTTTTTCTGGCAAATTAGTGGCAAATCATTAAAGACTGAAGTTAGAAAATAATGACAGGCATTTGAGTTTCAGATTTCATACCCTACAGAAAATTCAAACTAATGCAAGACCTACTATTCTATTATCTTTCTAAGTTTATAAGAGCAATATTTAAAAATGGTCCTTATTTTTGGGCCTTTGTCCCACTTCTATTTATGGCTTTATCCAGATTTCTTTCTCTGAGGTTGAGAGGTATGACAAATGTGTCAGGGCCATCGCTGTCAGCCAGAGATATTTCAAATTGTGACATACTTGTATCCCACTCCCCCATGTAATGAGTCTGGATGTGTCCAAGCAAGGCAAGGAGCAGTTATGGAGTGTAACTGTGCAGAGTATCCCCTCATCCAAGGTAGACACAAGTACTACAGTGGCTTTTCATCTGTCCTTGATTTTGCAGAATGTTCTGGTTTTCTGTCATATTTTTATACTGTTGATTTATACTTCTTATTATTGAGGAAAAGCATGTTGTTGCAGTGCCTGCTGCTCTGTGTTTATGTAGCAGTGCTTTAATGGCCATCAGGTAAGCTTGTCTGAGATTGTAAGATGCAAGTAAGGAGGGTCAGCCTTAGGTCAAGTGGTGCCCTAGGCAAAAGGGTTCCACAGTGCCCCTCCACATCATCTGGTGCCCCCATCCTGGTCTATTTACACCATCCAGTTTACCGTAAAAGCACCCCTGCTTAACCGGTGCCCTAGGCAGCTGCCTAGTTGGCCTATGCCTAAGGCCAGCTATGCAAGCAAGTGTTAATAAGCATACTATTAAAGAATTATTAACATTGAAAGCCTTTTTGTTGTTGCAATGAAGAGAATATTTACATAACTAGATAATGTATAAGCCTTAGGTATTGAAATGCATATGTCAGTATTTGTAATAAAGGATAGGATTACAGTATTTTCAGAAGCTCATTACATTTGTTGGAGACTTGCAGTCATCTTTGCAGGCTTTACCTGTAAACTAAACAGAATGCCAAGCTATTGTGTGTGGCCCATAACCTGTGCAGTAATACTTTTAGCAATTTATCTTGAGCTTGTTTCTTGTTTGCTGTTCAAGTAGGTAGCTGTTGTCAGGCAGCAGGTCTTTTTTGGATAAGAAACATTTTTACAAGCGGCGGTATCACATACATTGCTACTTTTAGCATGTTACTTGGTACTTTTATAAAGCTGAATAAAAATTATAATTAGAACTGCAGTGCAAGGAGGAGTGGTTTGAGTTGAGTGCTGCTTGTTTTTTTATACTTGATTTTGACTGGCATTCCAGTAATGTATTTAAACAGTATTTTATTTTTTCATGCTTAACAAACTTTTTGTTTCCATCTTGATATTAAGTAAGCTGTCATATAGCCAATGCATTGAAATATTTTTTTCTTCTCCACTTCATTTTGTCTTGATTGGACTCTCATAATGAAGATTTGGCACCCAGGGCAGCATATTTAATTAAAGTCCCAGTTTTTATGGTTTTGAGCATAGCCCCATCCCTTTCTATTTGGTCACACCCATTCCCATTGGCACCACCCATTCAGCTGTCTCCGGCAGCCCGTCTTTGATTTAAAGTCACCAGCCACCACTGCATACATGTGACTTATACCAATGGTTTGTGAAGGCTTCTTTCACTAAAAACTCATTGATAAAGCTCTCTTGCTCTTCTGTTAATAATTTTCTAAAATCCAAATACTCCATTCTTAATAAACAATGTATAAAGTTATCTGTAAAACTGTCTTTCATAATTTTTGCACAATGAATCTAAAGCTGTGAAATGTACAACTGGAAGAACTGATTAACTCTCACTTTTTTTTTGGATTGTATTGACTCCTTCCTAACACAATTCTTTGAGCACTGAAAATGCTTACAATAGGCAGAAAATCCAGGAAGAACTGATTGTTCATTGTACAGCAATTTCTTGCAGTTAAGAGAAAATATAAAATTGCACTGAACCTGACCCTTCAAACAATCTGTTAGCCATCTGATGTCATATTTTAATACTATTACAATATCTGGAAATACTTTTCCATACATATTTTTCTTTTATATACTATATGCAACTCATGAACTGCTGCTATTTGAAAAATATATTCAATTTAACTAATTATTTTCTTTACAGTTGCATCACATTTTCACTCATTTATAAGATGATACATCATTTTTACACATAAATCATTCACTGAGATTCAAAAACATTTTGCAGCAATGTGACCAGTAATTGTGCATACCGAGCTGTCATGCACAGGATGTGTGAGACTCACTGACACAATGAGCATAAGTGGGGGAAGATGATCAGCAAAGCTACTCACAGTATATGCATATGGTAGCATAATGACATTGTATTGAGCCACATCAATAACATGTGGGACTTCTTGTATAGAAATAAGGGAAAACAATATATCAGAGCAATTCAGAAAGATAAAGGTTGAGACCTGTAGTGCAAAGCACCCCTAGTAGTGATGATATTGTGAGTTTTCACCCTCAAAGAAGTCATGTCATCCAGTCGTACATAACATTTCATGGTCTTCATGACATTGATATTATAGATCATCATCATCAGTATCATGTAGTTATAGTCACAGTACAAGAGCAGGTAGATATGTGTCGATCTCATCTACAGCTCCATGGGAGTCATAGACTACCTGTCCCAATGGATAGTACATTATGTGACTTAAAAAATACTAGATACTGGATCCTTTTAGCAACCAACAGGGGGCACAGTGGGAACTTCCCAGGAATCTGTCTCAAGGATACTCCATCATTTTCTGGATGCCATGCACAGCTTGTGGGAGATTATGTGCGGCTTCCTTGTGCCACTGAGAAAAGAGACAGTCAACAACATGCTGGACTTTTAAGTTATAATCCATTCCCCTGAGGGACTTGGAATTCTAGACTGCATCCATATTGAACTAAAGATCCCACCTGAAGAGCTGGGGAGAAGGTATATGTTACCATTCTACTAACTGCTAGGTGCTTTGTGATGCACAGAGTATTATGTATAATGTATCTGCAGGGCACTCAGGCAGTGACTATGTCTCCCACACATGGCGCATGTATGACTTAGATTAATGGTTTGTGAGGGGGTGATGTTCCCCAAGGACATCTTATTAGTGATGTCATATACCCTGGATCCATGGTTGATGACAGGTATCAGAAATCTACATACAGTGGCAGTTAATGGATACAGCTATGGCCTGTCACAAACCAAGGTCATTGTAGAGTGTGTGCTTGGGCTGTATCTGGTAGTCCATGCAATGTAACCCAGACATGTCTGCTTAGATATTTTCAGCATGTGCAATGTCATACAACATTGTGTTGAGGAAACATTTGAATCAGGGAGAGTGCATGCAAGAGGAACATGTGCACTGTTCCAGGCAGTGTAGGGTGAGGTAGATGAGGAGTCAGTGGAGGTCAAAGCAGCAGGTGATGATCATGGATCATGAAGGTGAGAGCAGTATCCCACAACACACGATCCAAGAGGCAGTGACAGTTCTGAGCCAATATAAAGCACATATACTGCAGTAAAAGTGATGAATGCAAACTGACAACCAGACTGTGATAACATGAGGCATAGGCAACCCAAGTAACAAAGTTAAAAAGGTAGGGCACAGTTGTCATCATTTGTACAGGTGGAGAGGGAGCATGTGAGCACAATATCTTCCACATGGAACTCTTTAAGTGCTGAAATAACTGAAAGTAATACTTTCCACAGCATGTCTGATGTGCGAATATAGGGAATTATTGTAAAAATGGTCTGAGAAGGGCCATTGTCACTCTATGTGTCCATGTGTATGTGTGTGTAAGTTGTGTGTGTGTAAATGGACACTGAAGAGGTATGGTAGAACACAGCCATAGTTGAAGTTGCAACACAGAGATTTGAGCCATTGATGGAAGAAGTGAGTACATCCCACCCACACTCACACTCATTTCAATGGGAGCTGTTTTTCCCCAAAATTTCACAGGCCTTGGCTAGAGGTATGTGTACTCCTTGATCATGGGTGATACCCTTTACCATATGTGGTAATTGGACAAGCATCATGCTGGTTTAGATGTTGGTTGATTCCTGCTCATGTGCTCCTTCACAGTAGATGCTTCTACAGAAGTGGAGATACTGCTTGACCTTGATCTAGGGCTCCCACATCCACAATGGCCATCAGTAGCAGAGCCACAGGAGGATATGTGATTGACTATATGATACTTGCCTGGAATATGTCCCTTGAGCCAAGAAAGATATGAGTTATTCCAGCAGGCAATGGAACATGTCCTAAATGTCACACATACAGGAAGTGTACTCCTGTAGATCATCACTCACAACCTGCAATACATGTACCATCTCTGCAAAGACCATGATGTTATATAACCTGAACCTCTGCAATAGCCATACAGTTTCAATGGGTCACAGACATTAAAAGAGCAGGCTTTAGAGGGATGGTACCCATGTGTCTCTGACCACCAGTTCACCAACCCACTTAATTTCTTTCTTATGCTCTGTGGAGTTTGTGGCAGACAATTAAAGCTGTTCTGCTAGAGGAGACACACCTTCCTGGCTAGGTTTGTCATCAACAACCTGACTGTCATTTGGAGTCTATGCATCTTGTGTGGTTTCCTCATGCACAAACTCCATATCCATTGTCTGGTTAGAGGTTTGCACAGTCCCTCTCTCCAGCACTGACACAGTGCTTCCTGACTGTACAAGCTGTTTTTCATCTCAGTCATCTCCAACATCAGGCTGTGCAATATTCATGGTGGTGGAGCTATATATTACATCACCTGGTAAGACACCAAAGCATAATACTCAGTATAAGTATTGCCCATGACTTCTTCTTTATTTCCTGGTGCAAAAATAACAGGCATATGAAATAGTGTCAGTACTGAATAAGATAACCTTTCTTTATGCAAGTTACTGTGTAGTTTGCAGCCTTTATGTTCCTACATAACAAGAAATTATAAAATCACTGACATGTACTACACAGACTAGCCATATGATCTTCCCAGTACAGTACTGAAATGCACTTGGGAAATCTACAGTGGAGACTCACTTGACATGCTGCAGTTCAGTACCAGGGTCCAACACACCACAGCTGAAAAATGATGAGTCTGATCTCCCACACTGAGTGACAAAAAACTCCTCCATTTCATTCAATGGTGGTTAAGCTGATGGGGCATCTCCAATCACCCTACCCTCCTATGTAAGGCATGCCATATGCTTTCAGGCATCTCTAATTATGTCAGTGGCCTTTCATCGTACCTGCTCATAGTTTCAGTCATGTCCAGCAACAGCATTAATGTCTGCAGCAGCATCCTACCATGCACAGTCATGGTAGGACTGGTTAGCATTCTTCTGCATGAACATCCATTGCCAGTGGAGACAGAGGGCCTAAAACAAGGCCACATTCTTCTTGTGGGAGAATTTGCATTTTTGTGCCTTTCCTTTGCCAGACATTAGGCTGTATGGTTATTGAATGCTCCATGTAAGAATACCAGTAAGAAATACCTATCATATGAAACCATCAGCAGCACACCACTTGGGCTCTATCACTGTCATGCCATTATCTAAAAATAATAGCTTGACAGACTGCTGTACATGAATACATGGCAGAGCTACAACCATTGGCCCCCATTAACAATGCCTCCAACCACACTGAGCAGAAAATGGCAAACAGGTAAGTATCTCTATCTAGTAAACCAATAATGCCTCACATGCAGACAAATTAAAGCTTTCAAAACTTATATCAGCTGTCACTGAAATCAATAATTGCACACTGCATGCCAGTATGTGCTATAGTCTGACTAGCAGCATATGTTCTGTTATGGTACTTCAACTGTGTGGCTGCTTTTGAACTCTGTACACCTACACTCACCTGGAAAAAAGCATACAAGGCTAGAAAGCAGATCATGCTTTGCAGAAACTTCCTGAATGAAGTTAGTTATGCATTTCCCATCTGTAAGGTCACTAGACAGAAATAAGCACATACAATAGCACATCCTCATCCTGAACTATGTTGAAACTCGGGTTCCACAAAAAACGTAAACAAGCGAAAACAAGAATAAGGCACAGACTCCTTGCTCCAGCACTAGCAAATAAAGAATTGCTACAGTTAAAATTCGAAGAAAAAAGCTTAGAGCTTGAATATCTGAACGCAATTTTATTATTAAAGCGTTTTCGCCATGCACACTAACACAGCTTCTTCAGAGAACAAACAGCAAATTTGAACTAAGTCAAGCTTTTAAACCTTAAAAAAGGAAGTGATGTCATGACAATTTTGAATTTTGCTAACAAACCAAAAATCATATAGCAATCTAAAATTCATACATATATGCTGTAAATGATATTAAAAATGTGTTGAAACTCCTCTTCTACCCAATGGATTGTTGCTGCACAAAGTCTCATAAGTTTAAGTATTACAACTATTTCTAATTCTCCACAAGAACTGTTTAATTGTGGACCTGACACATTATATTTAAAAGCCTGCCTTTCTTTCCCGTACTAATGCAGCAGTATCCAACAATGGGTAGCATGCCTTTCCAAACAGCAATTTTCCAAATACTCATTTGCACAAGAAGCACTTTTGGGAGCAGTGGAGCAGAAGCAAATCTTTTAGTAACAGATAAAATGTACAACATACAAGCAGGAATAAAGCTTTTCTTCTTCAGAAACTCCTTGCTCACAGATACGGCAAGTCTCAATAAGTGTGCCCTCCATTTTCTACTATAACACAATGAGGTTGTATGTAGCCACAAGGGTTTATAACTTTGAGATGTGGACCTCTGAGCATGATGATTATGTAAATGGAAATTTAGTTGATGATTGTTTCTGAATCACTCAATCTATGAGTTGTGGCTGGAAGCAAAAACGTGCATACAGGCTTCCTTTGTGTTGTGTACCTGTGTTGTATATCAGGCATTCATTGGAGGGTCAGTGACACACAGTGGGTGATTTGCATTTCATATTCTATATCAGCAGCCAATGGCTACAGTAAAGAGTAATGGCACTCAAAATGTTCAATAGCATGCTAGCACAGTAAACATTTTCTTCTATACCTCATACCTTGCAGCCACGTTTAAACCACCATAATGTTGCCAGAGACAATATCAAACCCAGCTACAGATTATGCCACTGAGTTGCCCAGTGTTGTAAGTCAGTTCTTGAAGTGGGAAAAAGTTGTGACCACAAGATGCCAGCCATTAACCTCTGGAATAAAACCTGAAGTATGGCTATTATTCCCAATGGTACTATTTCTGTCAGGGTGGTCCAGTATGCTCTAATGGATCAAAAATCTTCCTGGGGCCTTACATGGACCCCCCTGGAATATTTGCTTGGTCATTCATATGAGAGGCCCTAGTATAAAGTGGATGACTGGTATTGTCTTGCCAGGTCTGCTGCAGATACCACAGGCATATGCCACCCGGGTAAGCAGTGCATGCAGGTGCCACTGTTTTGTCCTGTACAGGTGCTATCAAGACCATCATAGCCAGTGAGAAGAAGAGGTCAGGTTGAGGACACCTGAAATGTATTATAAATACTATCAGTAGTCATATAATTTTTTTTATATATTAAACAGGAAGTTATTTCAGAGAATAATCTACTATTCTGGAGGAAGATACAGCACCTTTCCTGGTGCAAGGGTAAGTACACCATTCAATTAACCTACTGAAATTACATTTCTTCCACTATTGTTAAGTGCCTAAGTTAGCGTAGCATTGCTTACATTTCTGAAAAGTGTACTGTATAAAATGTTTCACTTTCTCTTGTTAATGGAAACCGCACAGCACACTACATAGTCAGTTAAACTGTGATGTGACTAGCTCAGTCCAAGCCTTTTGCACATATAACAGGGTTATATTTGATGCTACAAACTAAAAGACAGAGGGGATTTTACCAACATCCTGATGAGTTGCATTACCCCATAGGTATACTAGCTTTAATGCATCTGATGGTCATAGGCAGTACACCCTCCATATTTCCCTTGTTCACTATGCTTCGATAGCACACAGCAGCATATCACTTGTTATGCATTAGGTAGCCATGCTTCTCACCTGTATTTGGAAAATATATTGATGATATAATTGCAATTGTATTATTGTAATTTATACTTTTAATTCATATTGCATTTCATGCAGTCTTTTCCTGTTTTACATGTTCTTTGCCACTATCCTTTCTTTTAAACTCATTTTGTTATGTTATTTTATCTCTTTACATTTATTTTACATTTATTTCTGTGTAGTAGTTTCCACAGCAGTGCCAGTGGATATGTCCCATCCCATCAACTCCCACTGAGACATGCTGGCATTATCATTTGAGGCAGTGCCAGTTAGTGAAGTGTCCCTGGTGCCTTTTCAGGGAGTGGCAGATAGGCCCACCTTCCTTGCACCCGATGGTGTTTCACCAACTGTGAGCAATGTTGTTCTTGCCATGGGCTTCTCAGGGGTGATTCATTTGTCACCCCTAGTCAGCTGGCTGATGTCATGGGGAGCTGGTGGAGTGGGATATTGAGCCTTGCATTACTTGACTGGAAAGACTTCTCTTTCTGCTAGCAGAGTTGCTTCACCATCTGCCACAGGGAGCCACATCTGAGCTACGATGCCATGTTGATAGAGCACAGTGTGGTGTCTGCCCTTCTACTAGATGTGACTCAAGCAGGGCAATTTGAAAAACATGCCTACTCTATCCCCCATCCTGCTGTTACCCACTCTTTTGTCTTTCTTTTCTCCCTAGTTTGTTGTTCAGTCCTCTGCATCAGAATTGTTTTCCCTTTGTTTGTCTGATGCCTATAATTTCAGTGTTATCTTTCTCCCTCAATGTGTCATTGGACACCATCCCTTCTTTTCTTTTCTAAGTCTGTCTGTGGTATATGTAACATTACCTCTGCTTCCTGCAAGCTCCCTGTTACCATACCTTTACCTTTCCTTATAACTTTCCCCACTTTACTTTTTTGAAAAGAGAAAATTTTGTACATGTTCATCAAAAAATTACCTTTCCTATCCCTATTTCATCAAATCCATTAATTTCCTGTTTTCCCAACCTGCTTCCTTATGCTTGTTTCCCTCTTTTTCTATTCTCTTACGCTCCCATTTACAACCCTTCATCTTTAAAAAAAAAATACATATAAAGTGTGCAGCTGACCTTTTAAAACTGATAGGTATTTTTCTGGTCTATCTGTTTTTGTGCACATTTTAAAGGACTGAGATGAATGCCTAATGGAAGTTTGACATTTATGTTTGTTTGTCAAATTACATAGCCACTGTTGCACTCATCTCTCCTTCTTTGTGCTCTGTCCATTGGGCGGGAGTTGCTATCGCTATGCTGTTTGAGCTTTAAATGTTCACAATGATAATTGATAATGAGCTTGGAGTCACATCACACCCAGGAAGTAAACGGCATCCAGCTCACCATCATCATGCTGAGCATGTTTATGAATCCCAGGGACTAAATTATTTTGGAGCAACATTTATATTAATTCTGTCAGAGATACTCTTTGCCAAAGGTGAACAGGAAACATGTAATGAAATTATTTGTGTCACCCATTTTGGTAGATGTTTTTTACTTTCCCTCTTTTGTCAATTTTGTACTTATTGTATATGTAATCAGAACAGTTTATCTGTAACTTCTATGATTTGACTCATTATAAATGTCATTTTCTATATATTTGTAAATAGTATTTAACTATTGTCTTCTCTATTTTTGTATTTATTATTAACCAGGGTGTTTATATCTTGTAGATGATTACTAACCAGTGTGTTGTAAAATGTATCCCAGTATTCTGTATGTTTTTTCTATGTAAACTCTTGTTTTTCAGAGGGTGTTTTTTAATAGGGTGTTAATATCTTGTAGATGATTCAAACCAGTGTCTTGAAAATGTATCCCAGTATTTTGTATGTTTTTTCTATGTAAACTCTATTTTTATTCTACACAATTCTTTTTTTACTTTTTCATCTGTTTTGTCCTGGAGCTTTTCTCCCCGGGCCTCTACTGAAAATGTACATATATCCAGTTAGACTAGCCCGGTCAACAAATGTAAAATAAAATAAAATAAATAAAAATGTAAGGCAGTAAGCTATATGCTATAGCCAATTTAATGTTATCATGGTTAAAAAAATAAATGCTGAGATGCCCTAACACTGTAATTATAATCATAGGTTTCATCATAAAACTCTGACAGTCAGACCCCATATGTTAGAAATATGCCACATAGCAGTAATATCCAGGTCATTACAGGTCAGAAGATCTCCTACCCTTATCCGGACTACCACAGAAACATGGACATTCATGAGAACTATTACCACTGTAGCTGGTAGGAATAAGATGAGCAACCCAAGATTATATATTTGAAATCCTGAATCTTTGCAAGGCATATAAAAGGCACTTTCTCATAGCACCCGAGATATTACTTGCAGTAACCCTAACTGTAAAAATGACAATAAGACCCATGTTTTGCAAGACTGTATGGATCAAGGTTTATATTTTTGGCAAGACTTTAGATAAGCCAGATCTAATGATGTTTCAAGAGTGTAAGGAAATACTTAAAATAAATAACTTTAGTGCATGATAATATTTGCAGCTCAGGTCTATATATTATACTAAAGGAATTCTCTCCATAATTCAGACCTTTGCAGGCACATTAGCACTGCCATTTAGATGTTTCAAAAAGGCTCATTTAGCAATCATTTAAATCACTTGGCTCTTCACTCTGTTTTGGGAAAAAAACATAAATAAGTACAAATGGTCAGAAACCTTGAACCCCCCCCGGATTCACAAATCCTCTGTGTAAGACTTAATAAGTCTTACTCGGAGGCTGCAGTTGAATGGTATGATGTCAGCGTGCCATGAATATTCATGAGGGCACGCTGACTCAACCGTAAATCTTACATGGACCGAGTATGAAATCAGGGGGCGTGTCCGACTGCCGAGCAGTCTAAATGTCCACGCCCCTGCAAGTGTAGTAGAAGCAAAATGTCAACACACAAGAGCGAGTTCGCTCAAATGTACTTGCACCCAACACCACACTCCCTGACATTGTAAACCCCCATCACAGTTATAAAAAGTAAAATATTTATTTTTTTTTAAATCCACGATATAGCTGCCCATATTTGCATGTATGTGCGTGGGTGTGCCCATTGCTTAGCTATAGTTAGCAATTCTGACATGGAAGAGCATAAGAAAGAATGTTTATGCAAATCACATCAAATTGCAATAGCATAATGGTACGGTATATGCACAAAGAGGAAGCATTCACAGTTCGAGTCCCACCACTCCCCTTCTTATTTATGTTTTAAATCAGTATTTGAAATAATACCAGACATATATGATTAAAATTTTATTAAAAGCAATGAAATGGCCAATGTATCAGTGAACAAAATATATATTTTAAAGGATCCAGATATATAATAACCTGCTGTTAAGTAGCGCTTTACCCAGCTAAACAGAGGTGCCCATAGTTTAATAGCACTTTACCCAGCTAAACAGAGTTGCCCATAGTTTAATAGCACTTTACCCAGTGCAATAGAGTGCCCAAAGTTTAAAAGAGCTTTACCCAGCGCAATGTGTTTGTGCGGACATGTGCGCTGCGCCAACCAGGGCACCGTAGGGCACCGGGGAGCAACGTAGAGCTAAGTTGCTTAAACGCAGCCACACCCCCTAGCCTGTCTAGACAGTATTAAAATAAAAGAGTGACAAGGTTCGAACCCAGGACCCTGTGCATCATGACAACTTAAGCGAAACAGCCACTATTAGCATACGTATACTTAGAAATGGTAGATTAACCATTACTAAGCAGGTCTGCAGTCAGCTTAGAAGTCTCAAAAATGGCCAATCACAAAAAAGTGCGGGAAATGCGGCATATTTAAGCCCCATAGGTGGGAATACTCGCCATAATTGATTGTAGCTCACATTTGCAGTCAGAATGGCAGGTGCAGGAGAGGGTTCACTCTTCCGAGCACAGTGTTGGGGCATCGAGGAGTCAAAATACATGGTTTGGCTCCTTGTCCACCATCATGAGTCCGGACTCCTGCAGGGCCAGTTCCAAGGGATGGAATACAAGGCTGAGGCTTGGAACCGGTTAGCTCATGACCTCACCAGTGTCACAGGTGTTCCTCGGACTGGTGAGCAGGTCTGTCACCACCATGCAGACCTGAAGAGATGAAAGCAGGACCGCTTGAACCAATGGATCCAGGAGGCCCGTGGGATGCAGGATGCCCCATGACTGAGTATGTAGCCATGGAATGCAGTATGTTAGAATTGATAATTGAGTTTGTATAACGGATAGGTATGTCTCAATATCCCTTAATTTCCTTCACAGCTGCAGGTGACTGTGCTGCGAATCAGCAAGCCTATGCTGATAGGCTGCAAAGGCTGCGCCACCAGGCAGGTTAGTGATTATTTTGCATGTTTTGTTATATAAAATAGGGGAGAGAGCATGAAATAAAGTGTTGTAGTACAATAATACAGCCATAAAATGGCCTGAATAAGTCCCCTGCATGTACTGTTATACGAAAATTCATAGAGCTAGAAAAAGAGTGTAGTAACCCATTAAGAAAGGTAACATATATCTGGAATAAAATCTCTGCAGGTACTGTCATATAACATAAGTGACTGAGCCTGAAAAAGTGTGTTCTAACCCATTAATAAAGGTCTAATCTGTCTTGAATATGTCTGCCATATGCACTGTTATAACAAATAAAGGAGTGAGCCTGTAGAAAAGTGTGTAATGTCAGTAATAAAGGTTTAAAACCCGGAGTGTGTGTGTGTCACTTAGTTTGAAATGTTGTTGTACCCTTGCATTATACAAATAGTACTGTGTTAGAAAGTGCTGGCAACCCAGAGTTCTGCAGTCCCATCTAAAGTTGGTGATGGAAGTGCTAGTAGCTATGAAGCATATATACAGTCCTCAACAGTCAGTTACTGGCTGGCATGCATAAGTAAATCTGGCACACGAGTAGCATGCTAATATGTTCCCCAGAAATGTGAGTGTGCTTCAATAAATGCAGGGTTCTGTACAAATTGAAGTGAAAATGTCATGTGAAAACATCCAGATATGTAGATAAAGAAATATAAATGCAACCATGAAATATGTAGCAGTATCATCTGCATCTTTGACAGTTAGTATGTCAGATATAGGTCAAGTATATATTGAACTAGCCAAACCCACTACACAACCTAATGCATGATGGCAAGTGTAATAATACATGTAGGGAATATACACCTGCAGTCACTAGCAATGTATTGTAGAGTAAAAGTGTTTATAAGATGTTAACTGAGGTTTTTTCTACACCCTACTGTTTGTGCATAAACCATGAAATTCCACACCTCAATGGGTTGGGAGGGCGGCCTAATGGTTATGGTGTTTGCCTTACAAACACAAGGTGAAGGGTTCGAGTCTCACAACGGATAATTGGCTAAGCTTAAAATGGCTCGCATGGGCAGTTAGCTTAGTACTAACCTATGAACCTATGTGTAATCTTAAATATTTGTTGGGACATATGTCCTATTATTTTATAAATATTTGCATTCATGTTGATGCATGTGCCCTGTTCAAACACCACGTCTATGGTGGCTTGTTGCTACCAAACATCCCTGCATGCTGTTGGAATATCCACTGTCGTTCAATATATGCATGTGTTATGCTTGCTGTTCAACTGTTGGAACCTTGGTGTGTTGGGTTAATGGGAATACTATTGCATGCTGTTACAACTAATCTGGAATGCTGTTGTTTATGTTGTAATTAAACACACCTAATCACAGAACATATGGGAAGGCCGGTCCCAGCGGACCCACCCGTCCCTCCTCAGTTGGCGAGTGCACCTGGCACCAGCAGTTCCGGTGCCCAGCCCAGGCTCCCCTCCTCCATTGGTCCTGTGCCACCTTCAGGTGGAAGCACTGCAGGGGATGGGGCTCATCCCCCCCGTTCAAGCGTGGGCAGAGAAGGGCCAACTGTCACCCTTCGAAGGGTCCAGGCTGTGGTGCGTAGGGAGATCCAGCGTTCAGTCGCTGATCCCCTACGCCAGCTTGAGGCGAGAGTGGAGCGTCTCTCGGGTGAGCCTGCCCATCCTACTCAGCTCCCAGCACAGCCACCCTCAGGGCTGTGAAGGTGTAGTGGTGACTGCTCATGGGTGGGGATCTCAGTTCCACTGTTACCATCTGTGGGCTCATGGGCTTGCGATTTCCAAACAACCTTCCCCATCAATTGTGTTCACCCACCCCATGTGTCAAATTCTGCCCCTGTATGCATCTTGTTTGTCTTGTCTGTTTACCTCCCCAACCTACCTCCCCAAACATACCTACACCCCCTACCTCACATTTTACTCTCACCTGAAAAAAAAATAAAAATAAAAGGGCAATCTGTTCCCACAAAAAAATTACGCCCCATACATAGCTGCCCATTTCGCACACATGTCCGCCGGACATGTAAACTGATAATTATAATTGGCAGTACAACATACTTTGTTGTCCTCACCCCTCTCTCAGGGGTGGAAGGTTGCAAATTCACACCAAATTACAAACATATGCACAGCTGTTGCTGGTAAAGAAATGGGCAACTATGGGCCTTCCCTACACCCTTTCTGCACATCCCAGCTGGTACCCCTACTGTCTTTCCCTCTTTGTGCCCCCTTTTTCAACACTTTCCTATCTCCCCATTTTCTTTTCTTTCAAAGAAATTAGCGTGGGGGTTAGCGGGAGTAAGCACTTTTAAGCAGTAGTTAGCGGGGGTGCTTGAGTGTGAGCATGTGTTCGCTTAGCTAAGCATCGCTAAGCATCACGCAAACCCACGCAAACCCACTTACAACTGCTTAAAAGTGCCTTAGTCACTCTGTATGACAGGGCCCTTGTACTGCTCAGCAGCAAAATAAAATACACCTGTCAGTCTCGAACCCCAGACCTTGGGCTCACCAGTCTGCATGAAGTACCACTACACCACAGCAGATATACAATAACTTAGTGCTGAAAGAAATATATCATGCATTACAATGAGTGAATGTAAAGGGAGAATAGGAATGGCATAACACAAATCATGTTCTGTGGCCCTTAACCAGCAAGTGTTGTGGAATTGCATGACATGACTGTGAAAAGAGAACCAGCCATGCTAGTAGGGAATAATGTTACAGTAGCACCTTACAAACCCCACACAGTATCAGAGCAGGATAAACACTGACATATTTGAATAGGTCAGAGGCCAGACCTCCCAACTGTGACTGGTTTACAGGGATGTCCCTGATTTGCAAACAAATGTTAGCTGTGCCCCTCAGACTGCCTGTGAAATGTAGTAACAGTAGGCAGAAAGGTGGGGAATCCCACTTAATGATAAATGTATAGCACAATCCCAGCAAAGCCTCCAAAGGTCCTCACCACTAAAAGCCGACAGCAGGAAACGTAGAAAAACACAAGGATAAGGACCACCACGATTATGCAGCAAAAACAGTTCTTCTTTATTAAATATAAAACAGGAGAGATGAGCGCTTTCACGTACTAAGCTGTACGCTTCTTCAGATCTAAATAACTGTAGCTAAAAAAGGTGCTTATATAGTGCATTTAATTGATACATTGTTGTATCTATTAGTTAATCAATCAATTTGCATAATAATCATTACCTAAAGCAGAAAAGCTGTTGCTTCCGATAGTAGCTGTTATTTAAACATAAAAGCATTTGCTATCTCTGAAGAAAAACATTAAGTATATCTAATCTAAAAACTCACTCTAAACATATAAAAACAAATTACACTGATAACTTTAAAGTGTACATGTAAAACACATGTATAAAATCAATGACAAGTTTGCAGAATCATAGTAATAATAAAGCAATATACATATATATATAAAAATTGGTGACAAGATAACATATTGCATTCAAAGCGTTATCATCAAACACAGAGAGCTAGGTTACTATAAAAAATGAATGAACAGTAGTGACCAGCCATACTCTGAATGCATGTATAAAAAATGTATAAAATGTATAATACTTTCATGAAGCAACTCTCCTAACCAACAAAACCTAGCATCGCTAAACAGTGAAAAATATATAAAAAATGTAGCTTAGAGGCTCTGGATGCTTACTTGGTCTAAAATATGTAACCTAAACAGTGTATGCTACGTTAAAAAACCCTTAGTAAAACTAAGTATTCTATGGCTAGTCAAAGTCCGCCAAGGAAAAATATATGTATATATCTAATGAGAAGAGAACCTGAGGAGCTATTTGAATATAGCTATGTAACCATCACAGCTAACGTCTCCTTTACATTAAACACGCATTACAAATACTATAGACACTGGATGCTTGCAAGTATAGTGTTATTTAATACTAACATGTGTGTATGTATAAAATGTATATAATGTATTTGTGCACATATCAATTCATGTTTCATATAGGCTTAGTTAAAAAATAAAATCAAAACACAATGTGTTATGCAAATATGTATAAACTAATGTATTGTATTATATAAGAATATATGTCAAAAGTCTTAAAAAATATATATAGAATATATACATATATATATGAATATATAAATACACATGAATATTAATTTTTAAGATTAATAAATAAATAAATAAATAGATCAATAAATCTAGTTACATAATAATCAGGAACAAAATAGGCTATCTATGTCATGTGCCTATATATACAATATCTATATAAATCCCTCTGAACAATATGTAAATCTATATTTATCAAAAACTCTCAATAACTTATAAATTAATTTAAACAATAATAGCAACTAAATATACCATATTTATTTCTATTGTTAAAAACATGATAATGATAAATGTCAATAAGTGAGAGTAGACACTGCTTGCACGTCAGAAAAGGTGTAGTAATACATATGCTCAGAATCCTCCAAAGTCGCAACTGCAAAATATCTGAAATATATCTCAGGTGTATCCCACTGATATGTACCTTTCCCTGAGGCTGTTCAAATATATACCTGAGAGTATCTGAGGCCTGGAAGAGTCAGAAACACACAGGCATATCAGCCTGTCTGCTGTTACACAATCTGTGAATAGCTGTAGAATGAATTCCACAAGCATGCCCTTATGTAGGAGTACAACACAAAAATATCAAAGGATGTAGCCATGTACTGCTAGCAACCACCTGTGACAATGCCATTGTTCAGGTGCTGAAAAGACTGGTGTGGTGCACAGTCAATGAATACCAGGCTAACCTCTGTCTACCATCTGTATATGTCCACAGGTGGGAGCTACTCAGACGGATTACTAGCCTTTATAGACTTACAGGTACACAGCAACTCTGCATGTTCAACAAGATAAACATGACACGATAATAAATAATGCACTCTGCAGTTCTGCACCCCTACCCAAAGGTGCTAAATACCCGTGTAGTCAGGCATAACCAAGGGTGTAGGTAGGCATACACAGTAGTGAAATATGTCCAGTTGTCCTGAGCAGACTGTGCTAATGTCAACACAAACAAACCACAAACTGTTCAGAAGTGAGTAATGTACTAATGACAGTATAGCAGTTCACAAACAGTGCATGTGCCTGATATTCATAATTGGTAGTACAACATACTTAGTTGTCCTCACCCCTCTCAGGGATGGAAGGTTTCAAATATCCCTCATAATGTATTGCATATGCACAGCTGTTTCTGGTAAAGAAATGGGCAGCTATGGACCTTCTCTACACCCATCCTGTACATCCCGAGCTGGTTTCCCTACTATCTTCCCCTCTTTGTGCACCCTTTATCACCACATTCCTATCTCCCCATTTACTTTTCTGTCAAAGAAATGAGCACAGGGTTAGTGGGAGTGAGCAATTGTAAACAGTAGTAAGCGGGTTTGCATCAGTGTGCGCATGTGTGCGCTTAGCTTAGCATTGCTAAGATATGACAAGCTAAGCCAAGCTTAGCTTAGTATTGCTAAAATAAAATAAGCTAAGCTAAGCTTAGCTTAGCATCGCTAAGTGTCACGCAAACCCGCGCAAACCCGCTTACAACTGCTTAAAAGTGACTCAGTCACTCTGTTAACAGGGCCCTTGTACTGCTCAGTAGCAAAATAAAATACACTTGTCAGTCTCAAACCCCACCCCTTGGACTCACCAGTCTGCATGATGTACCACTAAGCCACAGCAGATTTACAGCAACTTGGTGCCGAAAGAAATATAACATGCATTACACTGAGTGAATGTAAAGGGAAAATAGGAACGCCATAGGAATACATTGCAATAACTACTGTTGTATGCCAGTTAATTCTCTAATTTGAAAAGAAAGTACATACTCCCATGTATCCAGTGTTAGCAGTAGGTGGTGTGAGTAAACCTACACACTGAGAAGAGTGTACTGGAAGAAGCAACAGTCAGGTTTCAGTACAACATGCATTTCACTGACTACAACCCAGCTTCAGATATGAGACATATACCAACCTTCTGACTGAGACAACAGTGTCCACAGCAAACAAGCATGGTCCCCACCTTGCAAAACTGAAAGGGCTATGCCTACCTAACCTATCATTTTATAGCAGTGTCCTGAAATCACAGTGAGAACTGCAATTACCACACAGCAGGCTGCATGCAATTACTAAATGGTGGGCACCAATTGGTGCAGAGGCCATCATATGCACATGTGCAGGTACCTAGAAAAGTAGCCTGTATCTGCTGTCCACACATGCAAAAATATCATTGCACCAACTGGGAGAGAGGGAGAAAGTGCGAGTGAGAGAGACGGACAGAGACAGACAGACAGACGGATACAAACAGGCAGTAGGAGACAGACACTGAAAACAAACAGCAACACAGAGGAAACCAAAACCAAAAAAAAGAAAAAAGAAAAAAAAATACAACACCTACAACAAACGGAGGTGAGGAATACAAAGGTAAGGTATGAAACAGATATGTATTTGCTGACATCTGAAAGATGTGTCTGAAGGGTAGCCTACATACTGTGAATCATCCATATGTGGCAGCAGTCCATATCTATATGTATATGCACATTTGCATAGGGCTAGGGACATACTGCAACTGTTAGTGAAGGCTGGACATATGTATGTTGTTAAAGGCTGCTATGTGCAATTGCAATTGCACACATACACACACACCCCACACACAAACACACACACCCACAGTCAGTGTTGGTAGGTTCCAAACCCCTGTCTAACTATGTTGTGATACTAGAGAGTGATGCATTAACATAGTATGCTATTTGCTTTACTGGGTGGTTTCCCTTCTCCGGCTGTATTTGTAGGATGGTGACATCATCAGTCTTTCCAAAGAGGACTGTACCTCTTTTAGTGTGTTTTCCCAGTCTCCAAAAAGGGAACACCTCTCAAAGGAAACTGCACACATACACACACCCACTGTCAGTGTTTGCGGGATTCAAACCCCTACCTAACTATGTTATGATACTAGAGAGAGACACACATTAACATGGTGTGCTATTTGCTTTACTGGCTGGTTTTCCTTCTCCTGCTGTATTTGTAGGATGGTGGCATCATCAGACTTTCCAAAGAGGAATGTACCTCTTTTAGTGAGTTTTCCCAGTCTCCAAAAAGGGAATACCTCTCAGAGAAAACTGCACACACACACACACACACACACACACACACACACACACACACACACACACACACACACACACACACACACACACACACACACAGTTTGCAGGATTCAAACCCCTATCTAACTATGTTATGATACTAGAGAGAGAAGCATTAACATGGCTCGCTATTTGCTTTATTGGCTGGTTTCCCTTCTCCTGCTGTATTTGTAGGATGTATCATCAGACTTTCCAAAGAGGAATGTACCTCTTTTAGTGAGTTTTCCCAGTCTCCAAAAAGGGAACACCTCTCAGAGGAAACTGCACACATACACACACACACCCCCACACACTCACTGTTTGCAGGATTCAAACCCCTACCTAACTATGTTATGATACCAGAGAGAGACGCATTAACATGGTTCACTATTTGCTTTACTTGCTGATTTCCCTTCTCCTGCTGTATTTATAGGATGGTGACATCATCGGACTGGACATGGTGATGTGTGTACACTTTGCTTTATGCCATTCCAGGAATGGTCCATGTGGGTCAGCAGGTGTCAACAGCTTGAACAAGACCTCATAATCCTTACCTTGTGTGGTCTATCTGTGGACACATTGACATTCCGTCATATGTCAACACATATTTATGCACAGCTTGTTGGTTTTGTGGATACTACATGTGTTTGGGATGTTGATAAAGGGCTATTCAAAGTCTACGTGAGACATGTGTAGATGTGTTCATTGATGTATGTCCTGGGTGGTTGCCTTGCAAACAGTCTAGCATGTTTGGGAACCATGATCTGCACATGAACATATCACAGTTGGTAGGGTTGTGTGTATGTCAGCTTCCAGTAGCTCTGCTTATGACTGCAACCATGATGGACTCCATGACCTTGCAGATCAGACTTCATAGGCGTACTAGACTTGACTTCCCATTGTGTGTTGTGCACCAACACTTGTGGGGAGTACCATATGTTGCTGTGACACATTCGACGGTTCCACATCCTGTGTAGGGGGTGAGGCTTAGCTGACTGTTCAGGTGCAGGATCTGTTTGTTCTGTAGTTTGTGCATGACACTTATTGGGAATCAATGTATTCCGCTTGCTGCCATGCTTTTGGCAGTGGGGGTAGCTGCTCATCCATTCTACATGTGATATCTCCTGGTATGATGTTATGGCCTATTGTCAGTGGGAGGTGAGTATGTACATATGGGCCTGTCTGTCAGGATGTCGGCATTGTCAGTCAGGTAGAGTTGGCCCTGACTCAGGACATATATGGATGTACATTGCTATTTATGACATAGCTGAAGGAGGTGTCATGATTCAGTCTGGACTCCTTCTCAGCTACTCTTTACAAAACACCAATGAACATGAGCACTAATCCCTGTTATACTCTTTTACACACTTAACACCCTACTGATCCTTTGTGATCAGGCTACAGAGCATGTCATCATAATATCCTGGCATGTCCAGGGGTCGGTTTTGTGTGTACTCTCCAGTCCAGCTGGTGAATATTGTGATATTGACACAATGTCACATCTGCCTCATGTACACAGACAACCCTCTCCTCCTCCCGACAAACTCAGGTATATGTGTGAGATGCACCTATATAGACATACAGGGTGCTGAACTCTCTCAACCCATGACTGGCACAGTCTATCAGGTGGTGAAGGTAACCACACACACCACATATCAGTCTCACATATCCTCTAGCGACAGCACTCAAACCACATTATCACACATAGACATACTCGGATGCTGTAAATGTACTCTGCCTAAGCAGCAGAGACCTCCAAAGCAGACACACACACAACTGCTACCCCACTACAATACCCACATATCACATAGTTCACAATGTCAGTGTGCCACACAGTCACTGCCCTTCAGGCTACACAACACACCTAATACATTCGTAATAGGTGACACTTATTCTCAGACACACTGATGTACCACTCAACAGCCCTAACAAGGGAATAGACACTTTGGGCTGTCTGTCGGGTGCCAGGATCTGCCACATAACACAGGCAGTCAGGTCACTCCAAAGCAAGTACAGGACTGGCACCATCATTGTCCATGCTGGTGCATAAAACCTCAGACGTTACTCCCTGGACCACATGACATGATACATGTTGCCCAGGCCAGTATGACCCTGACCTTGTCTAGCATCTTACACCCACCAATTATGATGTCACAGTATACGGACAAACATATCACATTTATCAGTTGCCTAACAAATTTGTTTCATTCATAGGGGATACAGCGTCTGTCAGCCTGTGGTGACATGCTCAACATGCCATGCAGCTTGCACCTGTCACCCTTGGACTTTTGAATGCTGGCTAAGGCTCTTGCTGCACCATAGTGCCTTTTTTAAGCAGGGCTCAAAAGACAAACCCACCTCCATAGACATTACAGGTTAAATGAAACTAAGGGTAATGCTGCTCAACACCAGATTTGTTACCCTCATATTGCGGCCACTCAGGACTCTCCTCAGTATGGAGGATAGCAATATCTGTGCACTAACAGATGCCTGGTTCAGGCTCACTTATGCACACCAGCACTACCAGATTATGTTTCATACCATGCTTTCTGACAACAAGACTTGGAACAGACAACGCAACTAGGGGGAGTAACCATATACATCACAGATACACACACCTCCGGGTTAGTAGCACTGCACAAAGCATCACAGACCATACATATACAACTACCATTGTGCAAAACTGCCTTTCAGTTTGCTGCCTGCTACAGACCACCCTCCCAAACTCAGGAACCACACTCGGCTTTCATGGGAACTATGGAGAATATGAAGGTCTCCACAAACACCATTATATTGGGTGACTTCATATACACAAATATTGACTGGGGATACTACTCAAGCCCCAACACCCTCACCCAACAGTCGCTACAATTTGTAGACTCATATGCTATGGCACACACAGTCAGCACAGCCATAAGGGGGAATACATATTGGAACTGATCATCACCAACATGGGGACTCTATGTTCCACACCAGCGATATACCCCTCATTGGTAACTTCAGAAGATACATGTATCACACTGGACATACATATACCCTCCACACACCCATCCTGAGTAATCTTGGTGAACTTCTCATGAGCCAATGTCTCACTTCCCCAAAGCAAGGTGGTATCCTTCAGAGACCCTGAGACAGTGGCAAATACGGCTCACACTGCTGAATCCTTTACATATACATTCTATGGACACCTAGTGGACTGCATGGATTGTGCTATCCCAAATAACAACAGGACTCACTATTCCAATGGCAGGGGACCTATCTGGTAGACCCCAGCCATTAATAAGCTGTACAATGTCAGTAGGATGCTACTACATGATAGAGCACAATCCCAGACTGGGAAGGCATCTGTGATCTGTACTAGCAGACAGCTATGATCACTCATGAACCTTTCTAAGGGCCACTTCTACCGGACAATTGTACCACACACGTAGGACTATCACATGGCCTTCTTCAGTTATGTCAGGAACCTGGGTGGACACTCACTGATATGCTGTGAGTTACTGCATACTGACTAAACATACCCTGAACCCACTGGCATTGCCAACATCCTAGCAAACAGGTTCAGTGCAGATGTCTCCCCCCATTCCCCCCTAAGGAGCAACTATCCATCCCAACAGAGTATAACCTCCCTGACATCACACAGTAACAGGTGAGTGCTGCCCTCCCCAAAGCGTACATCACAGTATCAATGGGACCAGACGGTGTCCCGGCCTGCATCTTACATGAGCTTCATGACAGACGTAACCCTCACATTACATCATTGTTCAATATCAGATTTACTACAAGATATGTACCCAAGAAATGGCGTACAGCGACAGTGGTCCCAATCCACAGAGTTGGTGCCACAACAGACCACAGACAATATTGCCCTATAAGCCTAACTAGCCTGTTCTGCAAAGCTATGGAGCGTATTGTCATGGGACTTATACACATAGACATTGTGAGACTTATACACATAGACATCGGGAACCTACAGACACTGTGTCCTACACATTTCAGCATTGTTGTGGGCAGATCTTGCCACTTGAACCTGTTTGTATTCTTTAAATGGTTAACAGGTCCATCGACATAGGGACGGTTATCCACACAGCCTACCTGAACCTTGCAAAACCCTTTAACACAATAACCCACTGGGCCATTATGCATAGGCTCACCAGCGTCAATATGGACACATATCTCACACGATGGATTGCTACCTGGATCAGGGATAGCACCCACATGGTCAGAATTGCAGGTGCCATGTCTGACTATACACCAGTTACACGTGGCATCCCCTCTCTTGTTCAGTATATATTTGTCTGACGTACAGGCTACCACATGGGGAATATGGCTGAACATGTTTGCACTTGACTGCAAACTGGGTGCCATGATCAACTCTCCAGCTGCTACATGCATACTCAAACAGGGTCTCACAGAGATGGATGACTGGTGCCTGAGCCATGGCCTACAGCTAAATGCCATTAGTTGCATAGTCATCCCCTTTGGGAATAACAACAAGCCCACACATTACCACATAGGTAGTACTTCATTACATACGGTAGGAGTTGTTAGGGGTTTGGGGACATGACTTGTTCGTACTGTCGCCTTTTACATTCACATTGCCAAAGTGGTTGGACACACCTTCTATGTGGGCCACCTTATCCCATATGGTTTCACATCTAGATCAAATTAGGTCATTGTGCCCCTATACTCATCACAACCATGGTTAGTTACAATGCCACATTTGGGGTATACCTTACTCAACACCTGCAGCAACTGTAATGGCCACAGAAGTTCCTCACCAAGCAGATCTATGGACTCACATGGATGCCCTGCACAGTTCGGATGCAGTAACTCCAGCTCTACTCAGTCGCTTACCACCTACTCGGATATGATGTGTGCCTGTTGTTTACAGATATACCCAACTCACATTTACTGGACATGCTCCACCTCAGGATATCTGACTCCCTTGGAGCTACACACTCCAGGGACGTATACCTCAGCACATATGTTAATAGGGCATGCTGGAGGGACAGATTCTTATCCCAGAGGCTCCACTCACTCCAGATTGTAATCCCAGTTTCACATAGGCAGAGCCACCCACTGACCTCCTACAGGAGACATCTTGACGACTGTATGGGTGATTGTATGTTTACCCCTGGGATATCTTCTGTGTCCCTGCTAGACAGAGGCACACTAGCCTAAATGTACATGGGCTATCTTGTGTGATCTACTATTCACACACACAGTGTAGTAATCTGACGGGGTTGAAAATGCCAAACACACTCTGGGTAGGCTTGTACATGCCCTAGGGCAGATAGCGTAGTATTGACCTCTGAACCTATGCTAATGTTCAGGATGCACAATGTTTATTGCTGATACTGTCTGCAGGTCTTTATCATCTTTGCTTTAACAGTTTCTATGAACAACTTTGGTATCTGCAAAACATATTTGATTATGACAGGGTTACACTATATTATAGATGTGTCTGTTGTTATATAACTGTGTGCACAGGGCGGATTGCTGGATAGTGACAGGTTTCTGGGTTAACACATGCAACTGGTAGATATGTGTGGCCCATTGCTGTACTCAGACATGGCCTAAGTGTGTGAGCATGCCCAGTTCAGGCTTTCCGTGTTTTGTTGCCTGACATTTGTCTCATTTGTTCAAGTGTGTGAGCATGCCCAGTGTGACCTTTCAGTATATTGCTATCTGACGTCCACTACATTTGTTGATGTGTGTGTGAACATGACCAATATTAACATTTATACTGTGTGTGTTGGAAGTCAGGTTCTGTTCTTACTGCAGGACTCACCTCTGTGTCATAACTCGACAGGGATTATACTGTGCCTGGAGGGTTTCCATGAGATACTTTGCATAGACTTATCAACATTCCTTCATACAGGCTAACCACTGCAATACTGTCATGGTTTAGTGGTTCAGTACTTTGACTATAGTGCACAGTATTCTGGGTTCGAGACCCATCAGTGCTTTATATTTTTATACTGAGCAGACCAGACTGCCTAATGGCCAGTTAAACAAATATGAGCATGTTGGCTTTTGTTCAGCTATGCCCTACTTAGACCAGGCTTGTCCAACATTGCTCAATATTCACCAACATTGCTGGACGTTGCCCAGTATTACTCAACATTGACCAAAGTTGTGCTAGTTGGTGTGTGCGATTTTGTTTGCATATACTTCATGGTGGTAAATGCTGTTTAGCACTGCTTTATATTGCTTAACACATGGCAATAATGCCTTAGGTGGTGCTGCAGGGCTGCCTATGTCAGATGCACATACTACACTCCCTGTACATGTTTGAAAGCAGGTAGTGTCAACTTAGGCATCCCTTTTGCTATATGTGCAAGTCAGAGAGAGGTATCATTTCCAGAGTTCCTACTGAGCCAGTGTATGTGCTATGCATTGCCTCTTTGCCAAGGCCAAAGCATACTGGGCACCCCTCCTTCTGCCTACTGGGGCAGGCTCAGGTTGTTCCTCCTCCGAGTCATGCTCTGCCTGTGATGGCCTTGGCAATGGTGGGAGGCTGTTTGGCCCAGGCCTATGCTGGTCCTGCTGTAGCTGTTTTCGCAGGATCATATTATGTAACATAGCACATACCATGACAATTTGGGTACATGTAGTTGGTGAGTACTGCAAGGCTCCACCAGATGTGGCCAGGCACTGGAACCATGACTTGAGCAGCTCAAACACAACCTCTATTACATTATGTTTTTGTGCGTGTGCCTTATTATGGCGTTCCTATTCAGGTGTGTGTGCATTTCTGATCGGTGTCATCAGCCACGGCTCCAGTGCATAGCCAGCATCCCTGACTAGGTGACCATGTGGGTGTCCCCATTGGCAAATGTCTGGTACAGCTGCGTCAGATGCCAGATATGGGAATCATGGTAGCTTCCAGGGCAGCCTGTACACACATTCACTATTATGCCCTGGGCATCACACACCACCTGGCAGTTGATGGAGGGGAAGCCCTTGCGGTTGAAGTAGACCCTACCCCACTCGCCGGCCCGTGCTTTGATGCATATGTGCGTGCAGTCTATTGCACCCACTACCTCAGGGTATTCCGCTATTTGCTGGAAGAGACGCATATTGCTGGCCAATACCTCATGGGAATTGGGGAAATATACATGATCACCAACATGTGCTGACATGGCATCCAGGAACTGGTGCAGTACCCTGGATACTGATGCCTATGATATCCCCATCATATCACCAGTTGGTCTCTGGAAGGTACCTGTTGCTAATATTCTTAGGCCAACACATACCTTGGTTTCCACTGGGATGGGTTCCCCTCTGTTGGTTCTGTGTGTGAGGCGTGGCCTGCACAGCTCAACAATTTGCTGCAGGAGGTCTCTGTCCACTCTATAGTGCTCCACTATCTCCAGCTCATGTAGCCCCTGGTAGGTTACCCTGGGCCTGTACACTCTTCTCCGTCTCCTCACTGTGGGTTGTCCAGGAGCATTTCCATTGTCACCACCCTCAGCATGTTGCATATGTCGCCTTATAACAGCAATGGCAGCCCCTAACATTTCTTTGTTTCAGTAAAGCTTTTTCAGTTTTCACTTCTATTAACTTACTGCAGTGTCTGTTGTGAGAAACATAATGGACTGTTGTTTGCAGAGTTTTAAGTGCTAGGCTGGGCTGGGCTAGTGTACTGCCTGTGTAATTGGCTGATTCTGATTGTTTTCACCAGCTAGCTCTGCTAGTACTCCCTGGTAGCTTCCTACTATTTGTTGTGCTTCCTTTTTCCTTTCTGTTTCCTCAGGGGGGGAGCGCCGCGCACACAAGTGCAAAAACGCGCACAGCAGCTAACATGCACGCACACATGCTTACATGGAGTAAAACCTGCTTATTTGGGTTAAACGCATGCACACCGGCGCAAATGCGCTTACAACTCTTTAAACAGACTTATACATGCTTACTCTGGCTTAAATGCAAGCACTCATGCTTACACGTGCGCACTATGTCTTACTCGGGTTTACAGGCACACACACACATGCATGCAAGCTCAGCAAGAAACTTGGGTGTTATCCACGGCATACACCTTCCATTTCCTGCCTTTCCCTAGCCTACCTGTTGACACAACTCTTTCCATGATGTGTAAATGACACCTGACACATGCCACTCTGCTCCAATGAGCTTCACTTCTTTCATACATACCCCCCTCGTGATGTCACCTATCTCCTACTATGTTACTCCCCTTATCCTACTCCTACGCTCCACTGACTGTGCTCATTTGCTATGTAAACTTGCGATTCACTAATCTAACCCTCATTTACATAGGATTGCCTACTAATGCTTGATTACATCTCTTAGACTGAGCTTCCCCCCTTAGCAACCTCTACTCTGTGGCCATGTTGTCTTCAGCCTGCCATTCCCTTGCATTGTACATTAACAATTTAAATAAGATCCACATTTGTGGGTTTTAATTTTTAGTATTCTGGGTTTTAGAGCACAGCCTGTTTGTGCAGTGCTGCACTACACTTAAACATTGGAAATCGGAGAAAAAATAATTCTTTTTATTTTCATATTGCATCAGGAAACATTTTCAATGGCTGTATATTTGGCCATTGGCATGCTTCCTGCACTGGATGCAACCCTTATTTGGAGCTGTCACAGCTCCGTTTTGCTATTTGCAGAACGGTATTCAGTTGTCAACTGAGTACATTTCTGCAAATAACACTGCTCTTCCTCGGACAGGTTCGGGTTTCCTGAATCACAAATCTACCTCATTTGCATGCCTTTCACCTGCAATTGAGGTAATTTGCATATCCCAGCACTGTCCGTGTAAGAGCCGTTTTAGGAGTTCTCTTGCACGCCCCTGCAGGCTGTTCCAGGATCGCTCATCGGACATGATGGCTGCATGGAGTCTTACTCTACTCTAAGACTCCATGCAAGCCTTCATGAATCCGGCCTACCCACATCAAACAGACTATGGAATCATACACTAGAAGCATGGAAGGAATTTTCTGACTTGCTTGAAGTTACTTTCACACAATACAGACTTAAACATCAATGGCAACATTCCCTACTGAGAATCCTCAATAGTCAAGAAACTCCAAGTAGCAACTGTTGGAAAAGCAAAAGCCCATGGGATTTCCCAGATTGTAAGAAAATATGGAATATAATACACTATGCTGCTTTATGGGCATTACAATCTCCCTACCCAAATTGGTGAATCCAGGCTTCTGGATCTTAAACTGGAACATCCCAGAACTCTACCTGACCAAATCATAATGTCAGTGGAACAGCTTAGTTGTGGTTTCAACTAAAACAATCATCTTCAAAGAGTGGACAGCAGATCACAAAGATTTCACTATAACACCCATAGTTTGTGAAGGGAGTCTTTGAAGTGTATGTAGGAAAACAAGTTTTGCACCTGAATTACAGGACTAATGGACAACTTTCTTCTTTTGTGCGGAACATAACTGGTAGGGAAGGATTCCACAGGCCTGGGAAAAATGCTAGTAAATTGAGATAATCAAGTTAAGTTACTAGTACATAAATACTTCACAGCTCCTTTCATATTGTTGATATGAATGCTGTTACAATTTTGTTTAAAATAAAACAGATAAGGTTTGCATTAATATGTTAATCTGTTTTGAAATATTTGGAAAAAAATTAACTTTAGACCATTTAAATATATGGATACTGCAGAACTTAGCAAAGTTAGTTTGTTGCTACCTGATAGCTCATAATATTGTTATTTTATGGACAGTTCTCACCTACTCGATTTGGAGATGCCTTACTAGATAATTTAAAATGTTATAATTAGTTAACAACTTAGCTACCTCATTTGTTCTCTCTGCCTGTCTTTCATACCTTTATCTAGTTTTGTTTCATAGTGTGATACTTCAGGTTTTATAATTTTTTTTTATAAAGTAAATATATTTTTGATCTGTAAAGGCTATTGCAGCATTGCTTTTTAAATTACATGCAAGCAAATTTCTTAGTAATAGATATATGCTAAACCATAGAAAACTGACAGTCAGCATCCTTTTTATGCATTCTCAGCAACAGAAAGGTCACTGTTGCTGTACTAGATGATTTGGTCCATTTGAAAGCCTCAGGAGTTTCTGACTTCATCAGTGCCACTGTGCTTTGTGCCCATTAGACAAATAGCTTTCTAAGAAAATCCAGTAAGTAAAAAGTCTTGCATGATGTACGAATCAAATTATGTAAATGTTTATGGGGTTAATTGAAAGAGAGAGAAGAGAATCACAAGCAACTCCTACTTATTTTTCTGAAGAAAAATAGTATACAAAACATCTGTTATTAGTTAGAATATCAATTTTATATGGTCCTAGAAATATGTCAAAATGTTTTACAGAATAAGTGAAAATAATATAAAACTTGTATTACCTATAAAGAATACATTTCTTTTTCTGATTTTTTTCTTTACAAGTATTTTCTATTATGTACTTTTTTATAACATTTTTTTCTTATTTACAACCATTAACCATAAGCCTTGTTTTCAGCACCAACAAATGCAGTCTTTCAGCCAGCAATGAAGAGATTTTGATTCATGTGTCTCAGTGCTACTTACTAAATCCCTCTTAACACATTGTATAATGGAGGTCAGGAGACATCATCATCATCATCATCATCATAGCATCTTGAGGTTTTGGCTTTACTCCCTACCCCAAGTGTAAGGATGTACACATTTAAGGGTAGGTGCTAACTGTTTTCAAGAAAGGGAACTAATCTGAGATTCATTATCTAGAGCACTTATATTCTGAGTCCCTAACCTGTACTTGTGGCTTATATATATAATGAGGCCTATTATACTGCAATCCTAAGCAGACACATACTTGAACTTGCCTAGTCCAGCTACAGTTCATGCTCTGCTTAGCAGTCTAGAAAAAGTTTGCTATGACATCTGTCCTCCACTGAGAGTCAACAAAGCAGTAGGCCATTGTAGCTTTCCTCCCTTCCAGAATGGATGAAATGGTATGAGCCACTCATTCCTGTTCAGCTTGGCCAGGACCATGAAGACTTGACCTGCTACTCAGTCGTAGGTCACTAGGGTTCATGTCAGGATTTATTCAGTCTGCTGCATAGAGCAATTTAAATTACATTTTAAATGACTATCTAGATGTAATTGTATTCCTACATTTAGGTATGCAAAAAATATTGACCTACTTGTGGGTGTGTTGGTATTATTTGCTACTACTATTTTTGCCATGTCTATAATGCCATCATATACTGATTTTTTGAGTTTAGTTTCTTTGTATAGACACAAATGGAAGAATCACATCTCGTAGAAAAAACTTGGGCAGAAATCATATTTGGTAAAAAAACCCTTCCGGAGATTCATATTTATTCTAAAACTAAACCAAGTTCTTATTGTCTGCATCAGATTAAATTAACACATTCACAATATTCACAAGGTAGAAAAATAAAACTGCATTTTTTGCAGGGATGGCAAGATCCACTATACCTCCTTTATATATACCAACTCTCCAGACATACCAGTTTAATGTAGTGTATAAATCTCCCAAAACAATGGAATAACTAATGGCACAGACTTAAAAATTTCACCAGCAAAGGATTTCCTCCATGAAACAGTGATCCCAGTTCCCTACACGTGCACTATTTACTTACTGTGACCCTTAAACAAACTAATGAAAACATTAATACGTTTACCAAATACAAAAAGAAACATGAAGAGTAACTCACATTGTGCAAATACTAGCTAAATGACCTCTTCTCAAAGCTAAGAACAAAAATGCTACCATGACCTACATACAGCTAACTAAATGTGATTCTCCCAAATGTGATTTCTACCTTTTTTCCCCTTGCAAATCTGGTTCTACTGAATGACTATTCTACCAAATGTATTGTAAACAATTATTTTTGCTTCTCATGGTAAAAAAAAATGGCATGGCTGGTAAAAACAATATCCTCTAGTCTGTAGTCATTCTGAAATTAATTTGTGTTGGATACATCACTATAAAAGTATCCCAAAACCATATAATTGTAACCAATGCTTCCATTTCATCCAGCCTTCAAAAAGTATAGCCAGTGGATCCCTGAGATGAAAGCTGATGACCAACAACACATTTAGATGAGCAGGCCAAGGAAAGACTAGCCAGAGGATTCAGAAACAGCCCTGCCACTCATAGTAAGGGTTGTTGTGTGCGAGTTGTTTTCATGATGTGGTATTTTGTGATTCAAAAACACTTTAGTAGCAATGAGGACAGACCTCTTTATTGGCTAATTTCCGGATCTCTGAATTGCCATCAATTACCATAAGTGCAGATCAGTACTTTCCTGTGGTAGTTAGCACTGCCACCTCATGCATTACATTGGCACAGACAGACCCTTCTTTTAGACTCCCAAAGTAAAACAAACACACACACACACACACACACACACACACACACACACACACACACACACACACACCATATATCCCTTAATTATCGCTCAGCTTAGAGAATGACCCTGATATCTCCTTTTACTTTTTCTACTGTGCATGTGAATCACAGATGATTAGACACAGTCATTAATGCCAGACATACATGTTTCAGGTATTATATCCATCAGTAACTGTATTCTAATGCAAATGCTGTTATTTTAGTGACTTTCTAAGTTTACAAGAGTAATAATTAAAATCTGTCTCTGATTGTGTGTCTTTGTCCCACCATAAATATTGACTTTGTCCAGATGTTTTGGACAATGAGGTGAAGTGATATGCTTATATGTGCCCTACCATTTCTTTCATAACTCACAAACTGTTGCAAGCCTTGAATAATGTACAAAATCCTCACTGTATAGTAAAAAAAATCCTTGCTACACTAGCTTATCAGTTAGTGTATCAGGATAATACTGCTGTTTCTTGTATCAAGTGTGAGGTATTAGGGGGTGGAGGCTGAATGGCTAAATAAAAGCAACAACATTTTAGAGCACCATATAACTAGTTAAATATTCTTTTTTTTTTCTTCAAGTATAAAATCTTATAGATAAAGTACTAATTTACATAATTAGAAACTTTGGTGAAGTTTTACAAATACTTTCCTGTTAAAAGCTAAGAGATATATTCACCTGTTAAAATGAGAAACTCAAAGAATTCTCACCAGGATGTTGCCTTAAAGAAGGAACTACAACAGATGGCATTTACCCTGCAGGAGTTGTCTTTGAAGATGGATGATTTTAAAGAGAACCTTGAAAATCTTAAAACAAGCAGTCAAAAACAGGCTGACACCCTCACGGAAATGCTACGACAACACCAGACAAGGATAACAGGAATAGAGGTTTCTCTAAATGACTTAGAAAGCAGACATAAGGAAGAGGAAACACAGAAAGAACTGCTTCTTAAACAGAACACTTGGTTGGTTAATAAAGTAGATGACTTGGAAAATAGGCAGACGAGAAATAACATCAGGATTTTTGGATTATCTGAAAACACAGAAGGTGAGGATATTATTTCCTTTTTATCAAGCTGTATCCCTGACTTTTTAAATTTAAAAGAAGGACTTTCCTTTGTCATTGAAAGGGCACACAGAGCTCTTGGGAAACCTGCCAACTAACTCAAACCCTCCTCCTAGGTAAATAATTATCAAATTTCTTTCATACTTGGACAAGTAACTGATTTTAAGATCTGCTTGGAGTAAGGCACCTCTAAAATATAAACAGAGCCTGATAAGATTTGATAATGACTATTCATCTAGAATAATGGAACAAAGGAAAAAAGTGTGGCCGATGATAAAGTTTCTGAAACAAAATAACATCAAGGCACAACTTGCATATCCAGCAAAGATAAGAATACTGTATGCCAACGAGATGAGTTCTTTTATTGACTTAGAGTAAGCCTCTTCATTTATTAAAACTAATAATGTGATTACTTTACCAGAAGATATGGATTGGATGTCACCTTCTCTCAAGAGAACAAAAGAAACAAATGTCGGGACAGATGTCAAAAATCAGAAGCAAAAGACTGATACTGTTACAGACAAATCTCTCAAAGCATCTACTATGATATGAATTGTTTTAACATTACTTTAAAGGACCAATTTTACTGCTTGGAATTTTAAAACAAAGGTAACTAACTACTGGAATCTTTACCTATATTTTTTGAAAATAGATGGCACATGAGAGTTTTCACATTACCTCAGGTATGTAAAACAGGGTACTTTTCTTTCACAGAAGGAGGGTTATATAGCACATAAAATATTTATACTGTAAATCAACATCCGTAGTATATGTGTATTTTCTCTTAATTTTCTCTTTTCTTTCTCTCTTCTTTCTTTTCTCATTATTTATTTTAATTTCATCTTGTCTCCCTTTCTAAATTCTCTCCTATTTATTATACTGATATAGTCTGTATATATTTAATAACTCACTATCTATACATAAATAATAGTCTAAAATAATCTAGTTTTAAGGTAGACTAATTAGAATAGTGAACTTAATTAATTGTTATTACAATATTTATTAGATTAATGATAGTCACTGTTATGCTTATTGGGATTGGAGACATGTTCGTGATTAACTCTGAAATGTTCCATTCATGTACATATGTCCTTTGAATAATTTCTTTTTAGTATTAACAAATACATAAAAAAGGAGGGAAAAATGTACTGTTGGTTAAGAGAAGTGAAGCTTTCTTCACATTCTATTTGCGTTGCCATAGCACCAGTAAACAACTGCTGCAGTTTCTCAGGACACTGTGAACCTGTGAAGTGCATTTAGCCTCACAGACAACAAATAATAAGAAAAAGTAATGTTGTTTAGTTATTAAAATGAAAAACAACCTAAGCAAGATAAAATAAATACATAATAGGACTATTTGTAAATATTTTATGATTTATCCTCATAAGATTACAAACATATTCCTGGAAACACAACTGAAATGTTCCCAAACTACATGTGCACTTAAATGTAGCTGTTTGATTAAAAAGTATTACTCAGTTTAACATGCTGATTTCACAAGCTGTCTGCACTGTAAAAGTTACATTTTCTATGTTACTTGAAATTGACAGTCTTTAGAGCATATGAAAAGATACATATTACTTTTTGCAACATGTTATCTTTGCAGTTACCTCACACTCTTTACAAACTCACTTGGTAACTGATAGCTATTCATTTAAAATATCAGTTTAAATATTAAATGTGTCCTTGAAATGCTATTGACATTTTGACAAAATATAATCTGAACTGTAAAATGAATGACTTGAAAGAAGTGAAGTAATGCATAGATTTCAGACAGTTCTTGACACTACAGTAAAAGTAAAAACATATATTCACAAGGAAATATTGAAATGTTTTAGTCTTCCAGTTAAAATAGCTTACTATCAACATTTTGCGATATCAGAATGTTTGAAGAACTAGGAAATTACTATTCTTTGTTGTTATAATGATTATTAGACAGATGTTAGACTCTGCTTAGTTTAATGAATTGTGACATATGTTTATGAGGAAAAGTGGACTCCTTCTCACATTGGACTACACATTCCTGGAAACTCAACTGAAATGCCCCCAAATTACATGTGAATTTAAATGAAAATGCCTGATTAATAAGCATAATTTACTTTAACAACATGAATCCATAAGCTATCTGCTTTATATATGCTACATTATATATGTCACTTGCACACGAAACAATACATATTATTTTTGCAGCATGCTATATTTGCACTAACCATACATTCTAAACTTACTCAATTGGCAACTGACAAGTTATTTATTTGAAACATCAGTCTAAATATTAATTGTAACCTTGAAATATTGTTGCCATTTTGACAAAACAAAACCTGAATTGAAAAAGGAATGATCTGAAAAGGGAAGTATTGTACAGATTTCAAAGACAGCTATTGATACTACAATATAAGTAGAAATGTGTGCATGCAAGGAAAAATTGAAATGCTTTATACTTTTAGTTAAAATAGCTTATTGTTAACTTTTTGCTTTATCAGAAAATTTAAAGAGCTAGGAAATTATTTCTAATTTGTCTTTATAATGTTTACTAAAGTGGTGTTAGTCACTGACTTGTTTAATGGATTGAGAGTCGTGTACAAGATGGACTACTGAATGTTATTTCTTTTTACCTATGTTTGCTGAATTTCTTTTATTAGTACTGATTTAAAACAAGGGAAAGAAAGGGAAGGGAAATCTCTGTTTTTGGTCAAGGGAGGAGAGGCTTGAGTATTCTAACTACTCTGAGAACTCTCTAAGATGCTCTAAATGCTATTTTATTAATACTTACCTAAGGTAAGTCTTGATTACCATATAGGTACTTTCACATTCATTCTAGACCTGATGTAATTACCCATTCTGGAAGCAGGAGGTGCCCTATGCAGGATGGGAATTGTCAGAGTGATCATAGTTCATTCTTAAACTCTGCTTTGTAAATCTATAAATCTGTAAAAGCACTGCACACTAGAATGTAGGGCACCTCTACTCACAGTCAGAATACCACTGATAAGCAATGTCATTTCATAAGTGTAAGTTGATGTTGGTGAGCTGAAGAGTAGGAAAGTAAAGGAAGGCAGTCCACCTACAGTAAATTCATATTTCATTGGTAATCACTCATTGTCTCCTGTAGAGTCCTTTTAGTCAAATTATTTTAGTAATAATCTGTTTGTTGTTGGCTTATTTAGTGTATGCTCGTCTGTTGCATTTAATTTATCCAAAATGACATATCTGACATGTTTGGGATCTCTTAAGGGTAACTAAATATTGGATATTTTCTAAGTCAACATAATAATTGTTTACACTACTAACATTCCATCCTGATATATAAAATACTATAGAACAATAATGGAATAATATAGAATTTCATATCTATTTTAAGAAAATTCCCCATATAATAATTTAACATATGGAGCTCAGCTGATATTGTTAGTTAAAGGCATGAGTGATAATCCAATAAATCTATCTATATCTATTGGATAAGGAATGACCTTCATTCCATGTTTAGTGGGAAATTCATATTTACTTGTATTTGATACTTTAGAATTAATGTTTTATAGAGGTATTTTTTAAAGCCTGACACGAATTTTACCCTACTTGTATTTAAAGAAGAAAGAACATAAAATTACACTCCCAAGTTTACACACATAAAAATAATATTCAATGTTGTCAGAAAATATGGTATAACTACTATAATCAAAATAAAAAAAAAAAGAAGCAAAAAGTTTCTTCCAACAATAACTTGAAATGGATTTAACATTCTTATCATTAAGTACTAATGGCTTAAATAATGCAAATAAAAGATCAAACTTGCTAAAATATTTAAATCTAATTAAGGCACAAGTAGTATTTCTCCAATAATTGAATTTAAAGCTAATGATGCTTTATTTGGAACCATAAGGACTATACAGTCTTAGCTCAATCCTCCTATAGAACAAAGACAAAAGGAGTATCAATTCTCTGGAAGAAAAACATAATCACTCCAAAAGTTATTTATAAATATGAAGACAAGGTCTACTAGCATTTGTTATAATTAAATTTAATAACAGAATATGGACCTTACCTAATCTATATTGGTTCCCAGGAACTGGAGCAGGAACGCTGACAACACACCTAGATTTTATTTCCAACAATTATAAAGGAAATCTTATACTGGGAAGAGACTTTAATTGTACCTTAGAAGCTTCTGAAACCACCAAAAAGTCTTTTTGCATGGCAACTATTTCAAAATCCTTAAAAGGATGGATTGATTCGTTTAATTTAATATATACTTTTAAAGTAAAAGATGATAAATCCTTTTTGTTTTCCCATAAAGACCATAGAGTTGGAACATAAACCAGAATAGACACATTATTCATAGTTCAAGATTTACAAACACAAATCCTCAATCATTTCATGTCCCTTCTCAGATCATGGCTCTCTGATAATGAAGCTCCAAATAGAGTTTAAACCTTTAATCGTCTCAACTAGAATTCCATCATATATCACAAAAATTAAAGAATTCAGACCCTGGATGTTGTCAGAACTACAATTATTTCTTGAAAGTAATAATACAACAGAAATCAGTAGAGTCATGGTTTGGGACTCATTAAAAGTGTATTTATTTGGTAAGACCCTTAGCTGGTACAAAAACAAAGTTAGAGAGTTGGAATCTGAATCATTAGACTTGTAAACCAGAATCTTGACAGCAAAATCTAAAAAAAATAAATAAATCAGAATTGTCCAGAAGTCAAAAAAGAAATAGAGGAATTAAATAAAAAATATAATGAAATTCTAACATACAAAATGTGTCTAGCCTTGGAAAATTAAAAATAAACTCATTAGCCACCTCCCCCAGATATTTACATAACTTATCTACAATAATTAAAATACAGTCTAAAGCAAATAACATTAGTAGTATATATCATGAAAAGAAAGGGAAAAAAAGTATCAGATATAGGAGACATCCTTGAAGCATTTTGGTTCCATTATATGGAACACTTCAAAAAAGAAGATTTAGATACCAACCAAATAAACTTAGATGCAACCCTTATCAATATAAAAAAATCCTGAAAACTTAAAACTAGACATAGAAAAACCTATATCCTACAAAGAAATTGTTGACAAGATAAAATAAAGTAAATCTAACAAAGCTCCAGGGATAGATGGTATAATTACGGAAATTTGCAAACTCTTCCCTTCAACAGTAATCTCCCTTTTTCATAAAACTTTGCTAGAAGTCCAGTCAGAAGCAAAAATACCACCCTCATGGAAATATTCTTTCATAACACCAATTCTAAAAAATAATAAACCACCAGACCTTTGCACCTCATACAGACCTATATCATTACTGAATAATGATTACAAAATATTCATGTCAATCCTAGCTAACAGAATGAAAATCCCACTTTCAAAGACAATTCATAATGATCAAACTGGATTTTTATATAACAAGCACACACATGATAATATTAAAAGGATACTTACTCTTATAGATTATGTGAATAAAGAAAATAGAGAAACACTTGTAAATGGATTAGACATAGAAAAAGCCTTTGATTCCCTCAAATGGGAATATCTATTTAAAACTTTAGCATTATTTGAATTTCTTCCTCCCTTCATCTTATTACTAAAAAACATATATATTAATAATTTAGCCTACATTAAATTAGGTCCTTTCACCTCAGAATCTATCCATATAACAAAAGGTACTAAACAAGGATGCCCCCTTTTTCCTATTTTATTTTCTTTGGCTATAGAAATACTTGCAGAAATAATATGCAATAATCCAAGAATAAAAGGAATAGAAGTCTATGACCAGTACATATCTAAAATAATGCTTTTTGTTGATGATGTTTGATTAACCCTATCAAACTCCAGAGAGTCATTAGGAGAGCTAGAAGAAGTAATAGATACATTTTATAAGATTTCAGGTCTACACTTTAATAGATCAAAATCAAAATTTCTATTTTTAAATAAAAAAAAAGAACTACAAGTTACAGATAAATCCATCACAGGAAAACAAGAACGTCAGCTAAATTATTTAGGAATAGTGTTATGCAAAAATATAAATTAAACAATATTAATAAATTATAAAAACATTATTGAAACAATACAAATATATATAGAAAAGTGGAACAAAATTATATTAACTTTTGAAGACAGGTTGTAATTAATAAAAATGGTCCTATTGCCAAAAACACTATATGTAGCATTAGCAATACAGTTAATTCCTGAAAGATGCATTCTTAAAGAAATAACCTCATGTTTAATAAAATTTTATGGTATCCCATAAAGAATAGAGTAGCTCTAACTCATCACATTAGACTCTGGAAGCAAGGAGTATTGAACTTCCCAGAAATAGAAACACACATAAAAGTATCTGTGTTTAAAACTGCAATAGACTGGATAAACCCAAATTATGTTGCCAACTGGAAAGAATTAACAATGGCTATATTAACAAATGAATTTAATCTGTTAAAACATGTTTAATAGTAGACAAATCAAATAAACCCTGGTACATACTATGCATAAATATACAATATAATATAACAAAACCTTCTAAAACAACACTGATTAATCATTACATCAATTCATTTAGGAAACTTATCAATGCAAACATAGATCTAAAACTTTGGTTTGACCTTTTAACCCCATTTACCATCACTAAGAACTTTCCTGACAAAATATATAGGGAAACAATAACCTCCTGGGAACAAAATTGATTCTTATGCTGGTTTCAATGTGTAAATAAATTAAATGTGTTTAGATATACATATGATAAAAACTGCTTACAATATTCCAACACAGGACTGGTTAACTTTACAAAGCGTTCTAATGTACACTCAAGATTTATGCAGATTAATTAATAATTCTTCATTTAAAGATATTCCAAATCTAATAAGTTTTCTGTATGAATTTATATATAATAGTTGTGAAAAGAAAATTCCATTTCAAATCTATATAGAGAGTTAATAACATATAAAACAATTCCCAAACCATAATACTGGCAGTCCTTAACAAAAGGTCAGTTATTACAGTTAACAGAAGAAATTAAAACTAACATCTTACTGTCAGTTAATTACACCTCTAACACACAGTACTGGAAAATATTTAACTGGAAATACTTACAAGGAGCATTTTAACACCATATAGAATTAAAAAGATCAGTACTACTACAAATGGTTTTTGCTGGAGGTGTGAAAAGTCAAATAAAGCAGACTGGATTCATATTTTTTATGAATGTAATAAAATTAAATCATATTGGAATGGAATCAATCATTTTTTACAAGCTTTATTTAATGAATCCTTTACCTTAACTAAAGTATTGATTATACTAAATGTAAATGAAGGTCCCTACCTGAATAAGACAAATAATTATTTGTTATGGACAATACTTGCTATATCTAGGAAATGCATAACCAGAAGGTAGATTTAAAATACACCCCCAACCTTGGAAGAATTCTACACTTTACTGAAGAGAACTGCATCGATGAAAATAAAAATCAAAGAACTATGAATCTATCCCAGGCCATTGGTAAATAATCCTTGGAAGATAGTTATATCTTTGTTGAACACTTTGCAATAATCAATATTGTATCTCTGATAACTGATCTGTTAATTCTATATTTAATAACATACAGTCTATATAATTGAAAGTCAGACTATTGTAAATATTGTATATAGTTGTTTAAAATGATATTTAAAAATATTATGTAAATGTTATTTTAATTGAAAATAAAAAAAATATTTGAGGAAAAAAGTGAGGTATTTAAATCCTTTTCCCCCATCTTTTGTAATTTAATTATTTTCTTTAGTTTTAGCTCTTATTTCCATTTTAAGACTGACATCTAATACCATCTGTGCGCCTCACAGCAAGAGGTTCTCCGGTTCAATCGTAGGCTGAGGTGCCTTCTGTGTGGAGTCTGCATGTCCTCCCTGTGGTTGCGTGGGTTTCCTCCGGGTGCTCCGGTTTCCTCACACATCACAAAGACATGCTCTAGGTGGATTGGACACTCTAAATTGGCCCTAGGTGTGAGTGCATACATGTGTGTGCCTTCTGTGGAAGGTTGGGCACCGGGCTGGCAACTCAACACCATAAACCTCCACTACCAATCATGAGCGAACAGGTGATCCACTGTGGTGACCCGTAACCGGAAAAAAAGCCGAAAGAAGAATAAGAAGAAGAAGATCTAATATCATCTGTGGGATATGGGAGGGTGCATGGTTTGAATCCTTTCTAATGCCTTTAAGGCACACTGTTTATAGTATTCCTGGCACCAACTGCTTCTTCCTATCACAAATATATATACATATATATATATATATATATATATATATATATATATATATATATGTGTGTGTGTGTGTGTGTGTGTGTGTGTGTGTGTGTGTGTGTGTGTGTGTGTGTATTTTTTAAATTTTTAAGTGCCCTTAAGATATGTTGTTAAAGAATTATACTTGGTGGGTAGTGTTTCTCACCAAAGTTTCCCTCTGATGCTAAGTGCCATTAAGGTATAAGATGAAAGAGTTATCATTGGTGTTTAGCGGTTACCCCAGCCTCATTATGTTTAAGTACCATTAAGGCTCAAGATAAAATATGTATCCCTGGTGTCTAGTGGTCCCTCCTCCAAACTACACATTCTTCAAGTGCCATTAGCAGAATATCCTGAGGTAGTGGGTGCTATATACTGCACGCATATACATATCAAAGCACCACCCGGTGAGTGGGGTAGTGTCTACATAAACCACAAGGGCTTCTCCACCATCAATTGCCAGGTCATGTGCGATGCCCAGGGCATTATCTTGAATGTGTGTGCTGGTAGCCCTGGAAGCTATCACAACTCCGACATCTGGCATATGACACAGCTTTACCAGAGATCTTCCAGTGAGGACATTGCATATGGCCATCTAGTGGGGGATGCTGGTTACGCACTGGAGCAGTGGCTGATGACACCCATCAGAAATGCACACACACCTGAACAAGAACTCCATAATGAGGCACACACACAAACCAGAATCATAATAGAGCATGTGTTTGGGATGCTCAAGTCACAGTTCTTGTGCCTTGACATATCCAGTGGAGTCTTGCAGTACTCTCCAGCTATATGTACACAAATTTTCATTGTATGTGCAATGCTACACAATATGATCCCGTGGAAACAAATGCAGCAGGAACAGCACGGGGGAGGGCCACACAGCCCCCCACCATTGCCAAGGCCAGCACTGGTATAGAGTGACTCGGAGCAGGAACAATCTGAACCTGCCCATGTAGGCAGAAGGCGGCATGCCCAGTATGCCCAGGCTTTGGCAAAGAGGCAACACATAGTACATACACTGACACAGTAGGGACCCAGGGAATGACCCCTCTCTCTGACTCACACATACAGTAAAAGGGATGCCAAACATGACACTACTTGTGCTTTACCATGTATAGGGAGTGTACTATGTGCATCCAACATAGTTAGCCCTCCAGCACCATCCTCAATATTGGCACAGCCCTAAGGTAAGTCACTCTTCCTATCAAATGCTGGATGGAGTAGTATGTTCTGATAGTTGTATCTATGATATGTATGTGAGCATGCAAGGGAATTGGGTGGGTGAATAGGATGGCAGCAGATAGTGGACACCTATATGGGCAGCATTAAATCCATAACAATTGCTGGTGTCAACAAAGTAGGCAATACTAGACAAGGTGACAAATCCCACTACAGTACATGTGGTCACCCAAATGTGTGTCCATAGGACACACACATGCATGTCAGTTAGGCTCACATACCCAACAACAGCCCCAGTCAGCAGGACAAGTGTAGATGACCATAAAGAAAGGCTGTACTAAAGCCTCCAATTGATGGCAATGGAGAACAGCCCCCCTCCAGACCTACACAGACAGATTACAACAGGTCTGGCAGTTGTATGCTAGTTCTGAAAGGTAAGAAGTCTGAAACTGAAATATAGGTCAATAAAACCTAAGATCTGCACTCTACTGATATGCCTCTAGTCTGCATGATAGGTCAGAATACAAATGAAATAGAAGCCAACAGAGTACCTTAAATACCACTGCAGTCATAGCAAATGTTTACGGTTGTCAGGTGTGCCCCCCCTCACAATCCTATGTAGAAATGCAGTAATATGTGCATGTGGATTTAATAACAGTGGAACACGGATTAACTGAGCTGGCCCAATTTACAGGATAGATTGTTGCACGTGTACAATATGCAGGGGTCTGTGTGTTAGGTTGTGTGTTCTACATTGTGTGGAAGTGGCCAGGATGAAGGCATGGAAGATTGCGTCTCGGTGGCCTATAGCCAGTACTATTGATGACAGGGCCATGTTCTGACAACTGCAGTGCCAACCACAATACATCCCAGCAAGACTCAATTCTGCAGTCATCCATACTCACTGTTCAGATGTCAATATCTGTCACCATCTGAAAGATGGACATGGCATGAATGTGGGCCGAGACAAACACACAGTACACAAGTGGAAGTACCCTAGACAGAGTACATAAAATGTAACCGTCAACTGCACACACCTTTGGAATTGTACATACAGGTTAGAAGCACATTAGTTGTCTGTGTAGTATGGAATACTGATATAGTCTGGCCAATCACTGGCAGACTACAAAAGGCACAGTTATGAAGTTATGAGAGACTGCCTATGTCCCCACACAAGACAGCATAAGGGGAATGTCCCAGGTATATCTGTGAGTCAGCTGCAAGTAGCTTACATATCAAACATGCACTCAGCTCACCCCACCATCAGCCACAGGTTTATCACAGGTCATATTCCTGCTGTTGGGAATGAGTACAGTATGACCCCCACTTCTATATGGGAATACCCACAGAATCCAGCATGCTGAAGAGGTGTCCCATGCAGGTGTGTCCCTAGCTGTAAGCAGCACCCTGCCAGCATCCAGACCAATGGATTAATATGGACAGGAAATATTGCCATTAACACCTCACAAATTTACCCTGTCACCCCAGGGGAATCCAATGGCTCACAGCCTGGGACTGTAGGAGTGACAGAACGCATTGACCTGCTACAGATGGCCTGCATCACTACCAAATGCCCTACAGTCCTCTGCCAAAGGCCTGTGCTTCACCCGTACTGCCAATGTATGTTATCTCATGGGGTCCCAACTAACAACATAACACAGTCCACAGAACATAAATGCAAGGCCATGTTGACAAATCCCAGTAGCATGCCCACCATGTCCTATCACATGAACTGTGGACCAACCCCTAACTACCGCTGGGATGAAGGGGCAACTATAGGGATACTTCTCAGATATTGCTCGCATAATGATAGGAACAGGATAGAATAACAGAGTGGGGGGTGTAGAAGCATGGACGCCATGGAGTGTGTGAAGTCTGAAACTCTGATGTCTAACCATACTACCCCTGCCTGCAAACACAGTAATGGGTGGCTTCAAACCTGGTCATGAACCACAATGTGAAGGGGAACTGACCAGATATATGAGCCCTGCCTCTGGGTAACCTGGGTGAATCTGTACAGCTAAGAGGTATGGCCACAGCAGGATATGGCCATTCTGTTACATCGATAGATATACAAGGAGGGGATCCTCAGCCACTGCAGTAACAAAGTGCTGGACCATTTACACAGACTCATCAGCAAGTGTCTGCAGCTACCCCTCCAGAATGGCATGAGTGTGCAAGAATATGTAGGCTGCAGACCACAATACTGGACGCAGCTTCATTCATGTTGTATTTCCCAGGAAATAAATGTGAGCAAATAAGTATATCTGTTAGTAGCTGATGACATAATATATCACAGTGTAAAAGAGTACATATGTCTGAATATCTCTGCTAACACCAACCATGTAACACAAGCAGCACAGGCACAATAGTTACAGTATCCCACTATCTTTCGCCAATTGTGACTCCATATTGTCAACCTGTCTACAGATATCATGCAGAAACAGGTCACTAGCTGTAGGTGTAGAACACCAAATCCTGGACTGGAGTCCAACCTACCAGGAATGGATTCACACTCTCAATACAGAAGGTCATACTGGCCATGCTCCTACACTTAGAGAAATGAAGCCCATGTCTGACAACAACAGTGGACTATACATATCTGTCAGTCGCAGATGTCTGTGCACACACCACATTGCACACCATTCATGCTTTGCACACACATTGGATAGGAATACTCACACATATCCAAGGCCAACACACTATAGTAGGTCAAACATACACACACAGAGATGTGGGGAAGAGAGAGACAGACAGTTGGCCGATATCACATGATATGCCAATTTCAATCACTGTAGACATTTGCTTTTGGTAGTCCTCAGCCCTATAGTGTCGGTGATGCTTGTGATAACTGTGTAACATGATAGTATAAATCAGTATTCATCTATTACTTGTATACCCAGTTCTGTCAAATGTAAAGTTATGTGTGGCTGAGTGTTGTGTATGTGTTTCCAGAGGAATGGTTTATGGCCCATTCACTCACTGCACTTCCCATTGTCCATGTTAGCACTCATGCTGATGGCTGTCACCTTGAAATACCCTTTGGAGAAGGGTCAGCCCTTTAATCTCCATGACATGTACGAGAACTGTGTAATGTTAAAGTGTAGCATACTACTTAGGTAGGAGTTCTAATCCCAGACATCGCAACTGTGAAACTGTGTGTGTGAAAAGTAATGATTTGGAGGCCATTCACAGTCACTACACCTCTTATCACCCTACTTTAGCATCCTGATGTCAGTCACCTTGAAATACCCCTTTGGAGAAAAAACAGCACTGTAAGTTCCATGGTGTGTGCACTAACAATGTAGTGCTATAGTGTAACATACTAGTTAAGTAGGAGTTCTAATCCCAGACTTGACAACTATGAAACTATATGTGTGTGTGTGTGTGTGTGTGTGTGTGTGTGTGTGTGTGCAGATTAATCAAGAAATGGCAACTGTGAAACTCTATGTGTGTGTATGTGGAGATAAATCATTTTGAGGCCATTCACAGTCACTACACCTCCCATTGCACTACTTTAGCAAGCCTGCTGCTGTCAGTCACCTTGAAATACCCCTTTGCACAATAGCAAGCCCAATAAGCTCCATGGCATGTGCAATAAGTGCGTAATGTTATAATGTAACATACTAGTCACATAGGAGTTCTAATCCCAGACATGACAACTGGGAAACATTGGGTTTGTGTGAAAGGGAGTATGTGTCCTTGATAATAGCTGATGTTATGGACATTCACACTTACTACTCCCTCCATTAGCACTGCTGCTGATGTCAGTCACCTTCAAAGATACCTGTGGAGAGCTCTCCAACATGTAAACTCCATGGTGTGTGCCATACATGTGAAGCAATGTAGTAGCAGCAACTAAACAGGTATGGGTTTAAATCTCATCTGTGGCAAGTGTTTGTGTGGGTACATACGTATGTGTGTACCTCAAAGATTTTGGCCCCATTTACAGCCAGTACACTTCTCAGATCCTGATTTTAGCAGTCCTGCAGATATCATCCACCTTAGAAGCACCTGTTGCCAAACCTAAACCATGTCAGGTCAGTGGTGCATGTGGTAAATGCATAACCATAATGGTTTGTAAAGATTGTTAGACAGAGATTTGAACCTCACCGCTGGCAAATGTAAATGTGTGTTTAGGGTAAAATTATTTTTGAGATCTTTCATCCATTACATCACCCAATGCCAGTATTTACAAGAGCTGGTGATGTTCCTCACCTTAGAAGTACCTTGGGACAACATCCATCCTATGAGCTCTATGACACATGAGATAAATGTGGTACACTATAGTAACAATAAATAGCTAGGTAGGGGTTGGAACCTCAGTACTGGCAAGTGTCTGTGTGTGTCTATCATCAGTATCCTATGTGGAGGGTGCTGTGATTGTGTAATAACAGGCTGCATTGTGGGGTGGGTTTTGCTGAATTATTATGTTGAGGACCTAGTATATGTCACAATGTCCGCCTTACATGGACAACAGATTTCAATCACCAGAGGAGCTGGTGTAGACAATCCATAGCCCTACATGTGACATTATGGATTGGTGAACAATATAGGCAACCCTTCTATTACTCAGATAATACTCTCCACCCATGTCTCATACACAAACACACTTGACTAGGCAACGACCACTATATTGGTAGTTCCCTGCATATTGCCTCACAGATAGCAACCACGGAGTGATTGCAGTGGACTACATGCCTGTTAACCACAACAGTGCCACTGACATCAGAAAGTACTGTGATGTGTCACATCTCCTGACTGAGTGTGTGTGTTATCCAGCAAGTTAAAGGACATGGCACCCTGTTCCATCCCCACAGTAGGCAAATAAATGCTTACAGTGGCCCTTTTGCTATGTTCCCCACTGGAAACCTGCAACAAATGTAGAGTCTGAAAATGTAACCCACAAAGGGAATACCATGCCTTATACACACGCCCTGTATGGACAGACACTACTAACTCAGATGAATACTTGTATCATCCTGTCAATGTAGGTGCAAGCACAGCCTCATTCCCATAGCCAGGTCTCACCAAATGTCAGGGATGCTACATCAGAAGATAACAATCTGTCCACACAACATGCCCCAGAGACCTCAAATACACTTCCACACATCAAAGAGCATGCATGTGGGACATGTACACAACCCAGACACAGTCCATGCTTTCAAATATAGAACATATACATGGGAAACAGTGCACATCACTGGCCACCCACAATAGTAACCCAGATGAGTGGATGGTGAATAAAATACCCACCCGTGGGGACCACTCCAGGGACTACACCCCTGAGCCACACTGGAGACTATTGTCAGGTGGTCTGATGCCAAGGTATTCCCTTTGCCTAGCCTTGTACAGCCTTCAGGCCCATTCACCTACTACATACCTGTGAAGCAATGAACCTATGCATCTCAGTACTGGCAAGTGTGTGCGTGTGTGTGTGTGTGTGTGTGTGTGTGTGTGTGTGTGTGTGTGTGTGTGTGTGTGTGTGTGTGTGTGTGTGGAGATTAATGATTTTGAAGCCATTCACCCTCACTGCACATCCCATTGCCCTACTTTGGCATGCCTGCTGATGTCATTCACCTTGTAATAACCCTTTGGCCATGGTTCAGCCATGTAAGTTCTGTGGTGCTTGTGATAACTGTGCAACACTATAATGTAGCAAACTAGTTAGGTAGGAGTTCTAATCTTACTCCTGCCAACTGTGATAATGTGTGTGTTTTCCTGAGAGAGTGTGTATGTGTCTTCGTTGACACCTGCGTTTGCGGACATTCACACTTACTACACTTCCCTTAACCCTCCTTTAGCACTGCTGCTGATGATACTCACCTTCAAATATACCTTTGGAGAACTCTCCAGCATGTAAGCTCCATGGCACGTGCAATAGCTGTGTAACACTGTAATAGCAATACATAGCCAAGTAGGGAGTTGAAATTCAGTACTGGTAAGTGTGTGTTTGTGTGCGTGTCATCAGTATCCTGTGTGGGTGTTGGGGTGATTGGGAAATGACAGGATCCATTGCAGTTGGGTTTTGCTACATCATTATATTGTCCCAATGTCCACATTACAAGGCCAATAGTTTTCAAACACTGTAGAGGTTGTTGTAGATAATCCTCAGCCATAAATGTGTACAGCCATATGCAATTACTATGTGACAGTATGGATTAGTAAACAATACAGGCAACCGTTATAATACCCAGATACCACTCTCCACCCATGGATCATACACAAACATGCTTGGCTTTTACTCTCTTACTCCCTTCCATTCTTACTTTGTCTCTGTCTCTTTCTCTCTCCCACTCTGGTGGATGTGTAAAAGTACATCTGTTTTGCATAGGCAGCAGCTTGAGTTTTGTAAGTAATGCTCATGATCAGCTGATGGTCTGTGCATGAATTGTAGTCCCCCACTTGCTAATTGCATGTGGAACAGCTGAGGTATCATTCCTATAGCCAATTGTATGAAAACACACTCCTATAACTAAGCACTTCATGTTGGTGTTGGCCCTTTTTCTTCACTGTGAGCAGGACTTCATGTGGGTGTTTGACAAACAGCATCACAGAGGGTAGTTGGAAATACCTCTTACAACATACACTGTGGAGACAGGCCAACCAACAGGAGGGGGGTGTTCCAGACATGGGACAGTATGTAAGTATTGCTGTTCTACATTTGAAGTAATGTTGGCTTATCAGGGTTTGTGTGAATATGGCTGTTCTGCATGTTTTAAAGTCTAGCATTACAGTGTGATGTGGTTGAGGAAACCCTAACCTGTAGGGCTATCTGCATACTGGTCAGAGTTTGGAGTCTTACTTGTGGTGTGTTATTCACACATTTCCTATCCTTAGAAATGCAGTAACATACTCTGATGATTGTAGTCAGTACATGGTGACAACCATGTGAGTTACTGACTTCATATCCCTCAGAAGAGGTATGTCACAACAAACCCTGTTACACCAGGAATTTTATCACAGCAATATGTCAATATTGGCCCTGTGTTTGTGCCTCTGTCCCCCAAGTCTGTCACCCTTTGTCCACATGTCATACAGTAAGAGGTGCATACGTACAGTATATCATTATTTACTGACATCATACCTGATAACAAGCCACTGAGATATAAGACTGCTAGATATATGCACAGTAGGCCTTATATTTGAGGACAAAACCTGGACATTTTGTTGTAGTATGTACAGTAGTGAGGTCTGTGTACTTATTGTGATTGTTAACAGAGTGTGCATTGTGAATGTTACTTGGCCTGTGTACAGACCGTGGTAGATGTCACTGTTCTTGGTCCTGTTCTATCTGATGTCGCATGCTGCTCCAGTTTATGGTACCCTATCAGCGTACATGTTTGTAGGACCAGACTGACACATCTCCCATACCACAGTCAGGCATCAGACTACACTGTGTACTGGGCCAGTATATGTAGGGTTAGTGTGGGAGTGGCACATATGAGGATGGTTTTGTTCACACAGTCCGTATATTGTACTATTAACTAGGCTTACCATAATGTGACTGTGACTGTGTTCAGATTGGTTGTTGGTATACACTTTCACACTGGTATCTGTTACTCCATGCTGTTACATGCCTGTAGTGCCTGCTATATTTGCAAGTACATGTGGATTCCCCCATTGGAAGCTTGGGTCAGTGTTGTGGCAGTCTGCCTGTAGTTTGTACAGTGCTTTGTGACATGCCTAGCAGCTCAGTGTATTTACCTAGTGTGATGTTATGTCCAGATAGTTGTCAGATGTACTGTTGTCTGGCCTCCATAAGGGTTGTGTATTTCTGAAAAAGCAGTGGGA
>NC_056732.1:120171844-120179344 GCF_019279795.1 Protopterus annectens
AGGATATTGGCAGTGTTTTATGTTGTGTATATGTGCAGCCATTGTGCTGTAACTCAGAGGATCTTAGTTATGTTATAGACATGGATTATGTTTATATTGTTTTTTTTTTTTTTTTTTCTTTTTGTTTCGTGAGCTAGCTTTGGAGGATTTTCTTTTTGAGGGAGTTTGAGAGTTCCAGGAGTCATGGGATTTTTAGGATTTTTGCAACAGTTAATTTCTTTTAATTTTCAGTTTTTATGGTCTGTTTCTAGAGATTGTTTTCCTTTTTTGACCACTTTTTAGAGGATTGTTTGGAGATTCACATCTTTGTGTTCACGATCATTGCACTCGCAAGTTGTCATTTCGCATATCAGTGCAGTCTTCATGCCATTGTTGATCAGAAGCATGGGTGATCTTCTTTCCAAATCTTTCTGGTGCTTTGGGGAAGCATTTTCTGGCTTGTATAGTAACTGGTGTGGTTTCTGATGGGGGGATTTTACCGGTGATTAGCTTGTGGGGTGATCTGGTAGCTGTGGGATGATCTGACCAATGAGGAATTGACCTCTCTGGTGTGGTCAATCATGTTCTCTTTAGTAGCACTAGTTAGGTTTGCTGGTCCTACTGATTGGTGGTGTAGGTTTTGAGGGACTATGTGATGAGTGTGGTGTGGTGCAAGTGTTTACCTTCTCATTTTGACTGTCTAGTCCAGTCTTAGATGAAGATAGCTTTGCTTCCAGTTTGGCTATATAAGTGCATCTCTCATATGTTGTAGTGTTGGGTGATAGGAGGAGAGTGTTGTCTGTGTACATGAGGTAATTGCTGCATTGCCCCATGATGCCCAGATTCATCAGGTAGACAGGAGAAAACATGGGGAGCTGACCCTTAGACATGCCTGGATAGGTGCTTATTTGTTAAGTACTAGAAACTGTTTTCCTCTAGACAAGTAAGGGAAGTGCTGTAGTAATTTGTAGCTTATTTAGTCCTTACGAGTTCTTTACAAGTGCTGAGCTCAAAGAAACAGACCTGAGTGCTGAAACTAAAAAATTGCTAGTTCTAAGAAACAAAATTAAGCTAGAAGGCTTCCCTCTAACACAGAAAGGCTTGGGGGCTCATAAGCCCACAAACAGTCCTGGACACAGCAAATCTGTATCCAGACTAGACTATATATGTGTATGTACATGTATACATATATCTACATATAGAATCAGTATGTTGTTATATCTAAATATACACATAGATAAATATGGTGGGATGCATCTCAGAAAGTATATACAACACTCATGTTTACATATATGGATATATACATATATATATATATATATATATATATATATATATATATATATATATATATATATATATATATCCATATGTGTAAACATGAGTGTTGTATATATCTTCCGAGATGCATCCCACCATATTTATCTATGTGTATATTTAGATATAACAACATACTGATGCTACACTATTTTTACTAACAAGTACTAAACAATTGTAAAAGTCAAAGCAGTTGTTCACTACTACTCAGTGTGTGTACTAAAAGATATATTTGAAAAAAACAAGTCATTTTGACAGTTCTGGTGGCTTAGTGGTAAACTGCTGTAACTGTAATGGAACGGGTCCTGGGTTCAAGATGTGTAAGGGCTGTTTATTTTGTTGCTAGGCAGACCAATTACTGTTGAATACAGGGTGTTTAACGTAGTTTTGAGCAGCTTTAAGTGGATTTGCTCGATGGTAAGCAGTGCTAACGTATGGTTAAATGAAAAGGTGCTCATACCATGTTGGCTTCGCTTACCAGTGTGCAAATGTGCTTAGCATTTATACTTAAGCAATGCTTGCACCTGATAAGCATAGCTCAGCCCTGGTAACCGGTGATCACATTCCAGTCTGGTGAAATAGCAGAGTAATGACATCTTTAATAAGTATATTTAATTCCATGTACAAACATGCTTCTATGTGCTGTCATTACAGTAGCAAGGGGTGTGAGTATACTGTATGGGACACCCGAGTATATATGGCAAATAAAACAATCTTTTCTCCTGGTATGTGTTTCATACATGGGTAGTATCCCAGGTTATATGCAGTCACACTTGTATGTATTGTATCATTACATTACTACTTTAACAGTGCTTTCCCAAGTAAGAGTAGATTGCAGATTGTAGTACTGGAACCATACACCCCTGCATGCAAAGTTGGACTCTGAGTACTGACTATTGTGTTCTTGGTGTGTCAGCTGCATGTTATTAAGTATTTGCTACTGGATATTGATCTGATATATGGATATTAACTGTAGACTTCTATGTGTATAGGACATGTCATTGAGGGCTGCTGTCATGTAGTAATGCCATACCTATCAGTGTCAGATATCTATCTGTCAAAACATTTATCCTAATGCATAACCTGTTGGCTAGCTAATTTCTGTCTGTCCTCTGTACAGATGTGCAGATGTCAGGTATTCATGTTTGCTGCTTACAGGCAATCTATGCTTGACTGACACTGAGATGCCTGCCCAGCTGTATTATGAATGCCACAGCTAGGAAATCCCACCCTGTATGCACCACATGCCATGGATACCTCAACTAGACTACCACAGTTGGCATAACATGCTTAGGTACAGGTTTCCAACCCAGACACTGGCCATGTTATGTAATATATATTGCATACATGTCAACTGGAGCACCTGACTTGCCCTCTGCAAGAGAAAACCAGATGATTAAATGTTGCATTTAACTATCACCCTGGGGTCACTCAAGTGGTATCAGTTGCCAGATGGCCTGCTGACAGATGTCAGGTGACATGATACCAGTGTACCCACATCCCCTACTCTTCTCATCTCTCCATGGACATTAGCCTAGTACACACCTTGGAACACCTGCACCTATGGAACGCAGTCCTGGCAAATGTGTCAGTGTCCATTACTGAGAATAACAGTGTCTGTGTGTTTGTAAACTTGTAGTTGATAATACCCTGAGGGCCTTCTCACCCACTACACCCCCCATTGGCATAGCTAAAAATGGCTGCTGCTGTAATGGATATTAAGTGTACCTTGTTACACTCTTCACCCTATGGGCTACCTGGAGCTTGTAGTACCAGCATAACACTGTTGTACAAATCGGTAGGCAGGCATGGGTTATCCTCTGAGTCCTGGCAAGTGTGTGCATGTGTGCAAGTGTACCTATTTGTCGGACACAGCATTCTGAGGCCACATTCTCAAAATACAATACTCCTTGCCATACATTATAAGGGATAGTGAGGTTGCTGACATTAGGAGAGCCATAACAAACTCTCACCCTACTATCCCTGTGGCATGTGCAATAAATGCATATCCCTGTAATAGCACTGATTAGATAGACAAAGGGTTGTATTGCAGTCCTGGTTAATGTGGGATTGTGGGCATTTCAGAGCATTATCATGAGTTTCAGTGAGTAAAATATCCAATGTGGGGTCTGGGTGCTGGGTATACTGTCTTTACAACATGGTACCACCAGTACATGTCCCAGGTCCACTGTATGAGGACCACGCTCACCATCAACCATACAGGTAACTGAGTACACTATTCAGCCCAATGATGCATGTGCTGCATGCAAATTCTCTGTAACAGAATGGACTCACTGACAAGGTAGTTAGCACTGATAAGCCCAGGTCTCTCAGATGTGTCTATGACTGTTATGTGTTTGTCAATGTGTATATGACAGTATCTCATACTATGTATTGTTCATTAACACCCAGTAAATCCCCCATTACCATACTGTACAAGGCCTGTTGATGTTCTTCACTTAACAAGAAACTCAGGACATGCCTCATCCTAAAAGCTGTATGGTGTGTGCAATTAAGGCCAAACACTATAGTAGCAATAAGTACCTAGGTAGGGATTCTACTCTCACTGCTGCCAAGAAAGTGTGTGTGAGTGTGCATGTGAAGGAATCTACTTCAGTTTGCAGAAAATACATGCCCCAGGAGGTCATTTGTCTGAGAACTGACTGGAAAATGTTAACATTTTAAAGGAATCATCTTGTGGAAATTCATTTCATCAAAACTAGTAGTAGATGTGTAAATGCCCTCTTCCCCACTGCATAGCTGTGCAGTGATACTGAAGTTGGTATATATATATATATATATATATATATATATATATATATATATATATATATATATATATATATATATATATATATATATATAGTTGGGTTTGGATGTTGTGAGCACAGCCACCAGCATTGGGGTTATTGTGTGTATCCCCTCACTTAGTCTGCTGTAATACTATACAGTTTATGTTAACAGGTTAAGTAGTTGTCAATCAAACTATGTGTGGTTCTTTGCCAATCCACACCCTCCAAAGTGGAGGGCTGTACCACCCACACCAGTAGACCTATGTTTACCAACTCCAGGACTGCACTACTTTGGGGAAGAGGACATATACCTTGCCAGCACTCTCATCAATGACATTAAACTGGCAGGCTGATGTGATGTTTTGCCTATTTTGTCTTGGTGGAATTACATAAGCTAAAATGACTTCACTCCAAAATTAAGTACATCCATATATACAGTATTCTCTGTGTATTGCATCAACACCAAAGCCTCTGTGTGTGTGTGTGTGTGTGTGTGTGTGTGTGTGTGTGTGTGTGTGTGTGTGTGTGTGTGTGTGTGTGTGTGTGTGTGTTGTGTGTTATTCACAAACATCTGGTGTGTGCCACCCAGTACACTTACCATTGTCCATTGTAGAAGAACTACTGACATCAGCCACTATGCACTCACCAATATACATCCCTCAGACCTATCAGCCATGTGGCACATGCAGTAACTGTTATGCAGACCTGTTACTTGTGTTCAGCTGTAACCAGGATATGACACAGTCAATGTGGCACCACAATGCCATAGCCCTTGTAGGAAACAACAGCAGACCAACATCCTGCTGACACATAGACACCTATAACACAAACTGAATACCTTATGTAGACCACAATCAGTCAGTGTTAATAACTGCTATAGTGCATCATGGCAGGTCAGCTACACATCCTGACATGTAAGCATTAAACTTTCCAGCTGAAAACATGTTACACAGCATTACATTGCTAAACCTTACAACATTTACCCTGTGCATCCGAACCATATTAGCATATCCCTGCATCGATGGTATGGATGACAGGGATGTGGCAGAGGTATCATCATATGCACAGGGTGTGTTGTGGGTTTGCCAGAGACCTAGGCTGAGCCATTTAGTTGACATCATGTGTATGTTAATTGGTTTCATCATCAATTGGGCTGTGCAGATGTGGTGTGTGTAGGTATGGAGGTGCCCTATCTGTGTTGATGATGTGTGTGTGCATGCATGCACACAGTTCTGTTATGTGGCTGCCCTATACAGGGGTTTGTTTGACAGCTGCATGGCAGGGTGTACAGTTCACCGTGTGCAGCCACGGACATGAGAACTGTGCCTGCCAGGGGTTCCATGGGCACTACCAGATAAAAGTCCAGATATGGTACTCTTCCTTGAAGATGACAAATGTCTGCTGGATCCGGGTTCCTTTTGGGACTGCCCAGGACCATGTGCACATGGCCTGCTGTGTTGTGGTGTGGACAGCACTCCCCCTGCAGTGCTGGTGCTGGTACTGCACTACTGGAGCAGCTGTGACTTGTTGCGCATCCACGTAGACCTCCACCTGTTGGTGTTGCTGACCTACATCCATGTGGCTGTTGCCCTATTTCCACCATTTGCTATAACATAGATATTGCATGGTCAGAGATTCCCACCATCTCACCCAGCCGTCTATCCAAGACCTCTGCAAAATAATAGTGGGCACCTGCAAGATTAAGGATGTTGTCAAGTTCAGCAGAATGAGTAGCCCTCTGGAGCCTCATACTCTGTCTGGTATAACATTCTATAAGTGCCTGTGCCTCCATGATGGACTGAAACATGCGTCTGGTAACACCTGGTGTGGCACTTCTGCCAGGTGCATGATGGCCAGCAGCCCTCCTATGAGCACCCCTGTACATCTGCCTGTGTGGCACCTCGACGGTCATCTGGTTATGGCTGCTGTGTACAGACACACTTGCCATAGTCACCACACTGTCCTGTCCCATGCCACCACCCACCAACTGTCCCTCATCTAAGGCCACTGGTGATGGGGTATGTATTGGCATTGTGACTGTGTGTGGGGATGGGATGGATAAAAGTGGGATGTCATCCGATGGCACAGCTTCAGCCCCTGACAACCCTGCCTGTGCCTCACCATACCTATCATCATTGTCAGAGTTTGTATGGGCACTAACATCAGTTTGCCTGCAGGAGGGAACCCTGACCCACCTCACCACCTGTGAGGGGAAAACAAAAAATGTAATTTAAGACCTGTACATCATTGCTTACCTCTACACACTCACACACACACACACACACACACACACACACACACACACACACACACACACACACACACACACACACACACACACACACACACACACACACACACACACACACAGGTGAGGTGGTACAAAGATATTACACAGACCTCTCATTAATTACCAAACAATCAACATGCATGACATATGGCACTCAACACCATGTACTGCAGCTATACTTAATCCTTGTTACTAACATTATACATCTCTGTGATGCATGAGTTGTGTTAGTAGGTGATGCCCCTTCCCCTGGAACACACTGCACCCATGAACACAGTATTGCTGTACACCTGTTCAGCACCCTGGCATGTACTGTGCAACATACCTCATGAGTGTACACACCATAGCTGAATGTGATATATGTGCGGCATTTATATTTGCTCTCTTGCTCACAGCTCTTATGTGTTTGTCTGACACATACCTGGGATGATATGAAGACAGATGTCAATAGTGAATGCCTGACCTCTGATTTGCAGATCTCATCATCTGCAGTGCTTGCATGAGCAGTAAACTCCAATTACACTGACAACCTTCAAAGCTTACTCTGGCTATGAGGAGTGTAAACACCCTTATTGACATTCCAGCCTCTTCCATGATATGGGCTGCAATATTGCATATGTGAACATTACACACACCTGATATGTGACATATGACCTGTGCAATCAAATGAAGTTTCAAACAAATGTGTTAGTTGTGCAGATGCTGATTGAGATGCATACAAATTGTGCATTGCATAAGTGTGCATACCCTTAACATGATGTTTTTTTGCAGCACCTAAGTGAAATAGAGCAGTCACTATTCCTTGAATAGGTATAATAGAATGTCCCATTTTTACTTGCCATTATTCGGTCACTCTGCCCTACAAATGTCACCCAACTCTGCTGGATTGCAAGGTCACTTCATGTTCACAGCCCTTGGAGGTCACACAATGCCTTCACTATTGCTGTGGAGTCAGAGTTATGTCTGGCACAATTCATGACCTTGACTGTGTTCAGATACAGACATTCATAGTGAGCTTTGGATGTATGCTTCAGTTCACTCTTGTGTTTCAGGATGACACCCCTCCTCACCCTCAGCCTTATTGCAGATGCTTGACAACTGCGGGCTACACATGAGTGTCAT